>NC_092240.1:25016813-25229313 GCF_036320965.1 Panulirus ornatus
GCACACTGTGGCGGCCTGTGGCACCAGGCGCCTGCGCTACTCCCCAAGCCACCCCTAACCCCCCCTCAAGTGTCTTCCTCCTGCGACACCAGATCCAATTTACACCAGAATTCCGATGCTCAAGATTTACGAATATCAGCTGGGCCCCGCCGCCCCCCAAAACAACAACAAAAACAACAACAACATCACCCCTGAGCTGTGTAGCAGACTGGAGGGGAAGCGGGAGGCCTGGCTATGATGCTGGACTCATGACGTAATGTTCATGACTGCTGTGTGGGGCAGGCAGATCATGGAGCCACCACACCGTAAACAC
This sequence comes from Panulirus ornatus, assembly GCF_036320965.1. Classification (NCBI taxonomy): domain Eukaryota; kingdom Metazoa; phylum Arthropoda; class Malacostraca; order Decapoda; family Palinuridae; genus Panulirus; species Panulirus ornatus. The sequence continues at coordinate 25,017,127 of NC_092240.1, forward strand.
ATTCATGTTCACAAACTCCGCTACCCAACTACACCCACCACGCGGACGTCCACAGTGACCCTGACGCATTGGCTGCCTTCACCTCCAGCACAACACTGTCATCACAACACCTTCACCTCCAGCACAACACTGTCATAACAACAACACCTTCACCTCCAGCACAACACTGTCATCACAACACCTTCACCTCCAGCACAACACTGTCATCACAACACCACCTTCACCTCCAGCACAACACTGTCATCACAACACCTTCACCTCCAGCACAACACTGTCATAACAACACCACCTCATCACAACACTGTCATCACAACACCTTCACCTCCAGCACAACACTGTCATCACAACACCACCTTCACCTCCAGCACAACACTGTCATAACAACACCACCTTCACAACACTGTCATCACAACACCTTCACCTTCAGCACAACACTGTCATCACAACAACACCTTCACCTCCAGCACAACACTGTCATCACAACACCTTCACCTCCAGCACAACACTGTCATAACAACACCACCTTCACAACACTGTCATCACAACACCTTCACCTTCAGCACAACACTGTCATCACAACACCACCTTCACCTCCAGCACAACACTGTCATAACAACACCACCTTCACAACACTGTCATCACAACACCTTCACCTTCAGCACAACACTGTCATCACAACACCACCTTCACCTCCAGCACAACACTGTCATAACAACCACCATCACCTCCAGCACAACACTGTCATCACAACACCACCCTCCAGCACAACACTGTCATCACAACACCACCTTCACCTCCAGCACAACACTGTCATCACAACACCACCTTCACCTCCAGCACAACACTGTCATAACAACACCACCTTCACAACACTGTCATCACAACACCTTCACCTTCAGCACAACACTGTCATCACAACACCACCTTCACCTCCAGCACAACACTGTCATCACAACACCTTCACCTCCAGCACAACACTGTCATAACAACACCACCTTCACAACACTGTCATCACAACACCTTCACCTCCAGCACAACACTGTCATAACAACACCACCTTCACAACACTGTCATCACAACACCTTCACCTCCAGCACAACACTGTCATAACAACACCACCATCACAACACTGTCATCACAACACCTTCACCTTCAGCACAACACTGTCATCACAACACCACCTTCACCTCCAGCACAACACTGTCATAACAACACCACCTTCACAACACTGTCATCACAACACCTTCACCTCCAGCACAACACTGTCATAACAACACCACCATCACCTCCAGCACAACACTGTCATCACAACACCATCACCTCCAGCACAACACTGTCATCACAACACCATCACCTCCAGCACAACACTGTCATCACAACAACACCTTCACCTCCAGCACAACACTGTCATCACAACACCACCTTCACCTCCAGCACAACACTGTCATCACAACACCACCTTCACCTCCAGCACAACCCTGTCATTACAACACCTTCACCTCCAGCACAACACTGTCATCACAACAACACCTTCACCTCCAGCACAACACTGTCATAACAACACCACCTTCACAACACTGTCATCACAACACCTTCACCTCCAGCACAACACTGTCATCACAACACCACCTTCACCTCCAGCACAACACCTAACCTCACTGGGAGAGCGACAACATTGTGGACGTACCACATCGTGAATATCATAAAATCTGTTTCACTTTATGGCCAGCCCCAATATCCCATGGCAACATCTCTCCCAGCGAACCTCCCTATCAACCCCGTGCATCCCTTCCCAGGGAACCTCCCTATCAACCCCGTGCATCCCTTCCCAGGGAACCTCCCTATCAACCCCGTGCATCCCTTCCTAGGGAACCCAATACCAACCCCGTGCATCCCTTCCCAGGGAACCCCCTACCAACCCCGTGCATCCCTTCCCAGGGAACCTCCCTATCAACCCCGTGCATCCCTTCCCAGGGAACCTCCCTACTAACCCCGTGCATCTCTTCCCAGGGAACCCCCTACCAACCCCGTAAATCCCTTCCCAGGGAACTTCCCTACCAACCCCGTGCATCCCTTCCCAGGGAACCTCCCTACTAACCCCGTGTATCCCTTCCCAGGAAACCCCCTACCAACCCCGTGCATCTCTTCCCAGGGAACACCCCTACCAACCCCGTGCATCTCTTCCCAGGAACCTCCCTAACAACCCCGTGCATCCCTTCCCAGAGAGAGAGAGAGAGAGAGAGAGAGAGTACGAAGAAAAAAAATCAGATTCAGTAAGACAAACTGAGAGAAAAAAAGAAAAAGAAACTTTCTCACAATCAGAATACCAGGCCCAAAGAACTTTTCTTCAATCCGTTAGAAGGCAATCAAAAAACCTGGCATACTCTACTGGCCCAGAACCAAACGAGAATGGCACAGTCAAGGAACATACGGTCACTTTACCTAATAGGTATTTCGACTCGTGAGTTTAACCACGGCAAAATCCTCTCCCGTAACACAAGCTCATGACGTTTTCCTGAGCGCTGAGAGTGATGCAGTGGACACATCACCAATACTGAATGACGACACACGAAGTACATAAACACATCTCCACAATCCGAACCCGAACACATCGTCTGGTCCAGATGATGTCTCCACCAGACAGGAAGCTAATTGGCTCAATACTTAAGCCTTTCCAATCATCAAAAATGTTAAAAGAAATCATGGTTGGAAGGGAACGTTCATCACAATCGTGACACCATTGTAACACCAATCTTCATACACACGATGACGCTAGTTAAAATCGTTACATTCCCCGAAGACTGTGACTGTGGCATAACCAACCACCAACTTTTGAATTCCAGAATAAATCATCATATTTAAAGCACCGAGTCTTACTGAATTTTCTTAAGTAACATAATGGCTACCCAGGTTATATACCTGTATTTTCTTAAAGCTTTTTGATAAAGTACCACATCAAAATATTGGTCAATGACAACGTAGGTACCAGACGGTATCCGACCACGGACAGTGGAGTGGCTGCTCGCCCAGAGGGAAAATTATAACCTCTGGTGTCAAAACCACCACAAGTAACTTGGCCAGTGGTTACTGGACGTGCCATAGTACCTAAGGGCTATATCATCGTCCTCAAGGGGAAAATAAAAAGTATTTTCCTTAAATACTTGGTAAAACCTTTTCAAAGAAAACGACCTTAAAGTGATTATCATCAGCAACAGCGATCAATATGGCGCACACACAGCCCACCTGCATACAACAAAGTCAACAGAATGTTTAAGTTTCACGACTAGAAACGTAATGCATTAAACAAAGGATAAGACACTCGCCCTTCACAACGCCCTGGTTATACCTCGCTGGGAGTACGTAGTTCGCCTATTGTCACCAAAGCTGATCAAAGGTAAACAGAAACGACTTCATACAAAGAAAAGCAACCAAACCAATTCCTTCACTCGGAAATAAACCTTATGAAGAAAGATCCAGAAAAACAAAATTTTTTTTTTCTCTAACAGAGAGCAGACTCCGAGGGGACCTGATCAAAGGGTTCAAAAATATTGAAAAAAATTCGGTAACGTAGGCGGAAAATGGCTTGACCTGAGACAATGAGGCTCAATGATCAGAAACAATGGTACGAAGATATAAGGAAAATGTCATACAAATGTGGGTAAAATTACCAGAGTGGTGCAGCACTGGGGTAAGACACCTCCCACAGTAATGAATACTAAAACTACGAAGAGCATTTGATCGAGACAAGACATAGACACCACTGCCATCTGACATCACCGGCGATATAAACTTGCCAGACGCACAGCGGACGTCTTTTAAGATGATAGTAAACTCTTTTTTCCCAGGGGCATTCTTTCTTATTAAATTTCCATGGCAGTATCTCACCACTATACTGCATTCTTATCCTCACATCTTCCTCCTCTTGCCGGCAGTTGAGCCGGAGGGAGAAGTGAGTGGGGACAGCGCCTTCTGTTTTGCTGTCCTGTACCCACCGCGAGACCTACACTTTTCTCTTTGACAGATAAGCTCGTCATGGACCATCAAGTCTCCCATCATCTGTCCTTCCCATGTAGAACCCCCGTGCATACCTTCCAGAGGAAACCCTACTTGACAACCCCGTGCATACCTTCCAGAGGAAACCCTACTTGACAACCCCGTGCATACCTTCCAGAGGAAACCCTACTTGACAACCCCGTGCATACCTTCCAGAGGAAACCCCACTTGACAACCCCGTGCATACCTTCCAGAGGAAACACTACTTGATAACCCCGTGCATACCTTCCAGAGGAAACCCCACTTGACAACCCCGTGCATACCTTCCAGAGGATACCCTACTTGACAACCCCGTGCATACCTTCCAGAAGAAACCCTACTTGACAACCCCGTGCATACCTTCCAGAGGAAACCCCACTTGACAACCCCGTGCATACCTTCCAGAGGAAACCCTACTTGACAACCCCGTGCATACCTTCCAGAGGAAACCCCACTTGACAACCCGTGCATACCTTCCAGAGGAAACCCTACTTGACAACCCCGTGCATACCTTCCAGAGGAAACCCTACTTGACAACCCCGTGCATACCTTCCAGAGGAAACCCTACTTGACAACCCCGTGCATACCTTCCAGAGGAAACCCCACTTGACAACCCCGTGCATACCTTCCAGAGGAAACCCCACTTGACAACCCCGTGCATACCTTCCAGAGGAAACCCCACTTGACAACCCCGTGCATACCTTCCAGAGGAAACCCCACTTGACAACCCCGTGCATACCTTCCAGAGAAACCCAACTTGACAACCCCGTGCATACCTTCCAGAGGAAACCCCACTTGACAACCCCGTGCATACCTTCCAGAGGAAACCCTACTTGACAACCCCGTGCATACCTTCCAGAGGAAACCCCACTTGACAACCCCGTGCATACCTTCCAGAGGAAACCCTACTTGACAACCCCGTGCATACCTTCCAGAGGAAACCCACTTGACAACCCCGTGCATACCTTCCAGAGGAAACCCCACTTGACAACCCCGTGCATACCTTCCAGAGGAAACCCCACTTGACAACCCCGTGCATACCTTCCAGAGGAAACCCCACTTGACAACCCCGTGCATACCTTCCAGAGGAAACCCCACTTGACAACCCCGTGCATACCTTCCAGAGGAAACCCCACTTGACAACCCCGTGCATACCTTCCAGAGGAAACCCCACTTGACAACCCCGTGCATACCTTCCAGAGGAAACCCCACTTGACAACCCCGTGCATACCTTCCAGAGGAAACCCCACTTGACAACCCCGTGCATACCTTCCAGAGGAAACCCCACTTGACAACCCCGTGCATACCTTCCAGAGGAAACCCTACTTGACAACCCCGTGCATACCTTCCAGAGGAAACCCCACTTGACAACCCCGTGCATACCTTCCAGAGGAAACCCCACTTGACAACCCCGTGCATACCTTCCAGAGGAAACCCCACTTGACAACCCCGTGCATACCTTCCAGAGGAAACCCCACTTGACAACCCCGTGCATACCTTCCAGAGGAAACCCCACTTGACAACCCCGTGCATACCTTCCAGAGGAAACCCCACTTGACAACCCCGTGCATACCTTCCAGAGGAAACCCCACTTGACAACCCCGTGCATACCTTCCAGAGGAAACCCTACTTGACAACCCCGTGCATACCTTCCAGAGGAAACCCTACTTGACAACCCCGTGCATACCTTCCAGAGGAAACCCCACTTGACAACCCCGTGCATACCTTCCAGAGGATACCCCACTTGACAACCCCGTGCATACCTTCCAGAGGAAACCCCACTTGACAAACCCGTGCATACCTTCCAGAGGAAACCCCACTTGACAACCCCGTGCATACCTTCCAGAGGATACCCCACTTGACAACCCCGTGCATACCTTCCAGAGGAAACCCTACTTGACAACCCCGTGCATACCTTCCAGAGGAAACCCCACTTGACAACCCCGTGCATACCTTCCAGAGGATACCCCACTTGACAACCCCGTGCATACCTTCCAGAAGAAACCCCACTTGACAACCCCGTGCATACCTTCCAGAGGATACCCCACTTGACAACCCCGTGCATACCTTCCAGAGGAAACCCCACTTGACAAACCCGTGCATACCTTCCAGAGGAAACCCCACTTGACAACCCCGTGCATACCTTCCAGAGGAAACCCCACTTGACAACCCCGTGCATACCTTCCAGAGGAAACCCTACTTGACAACCCCGTGCATACCTTCCAGAGGATACCCCACTTGACAACCCCGTGCATACCTTCCAGAAGAAACCCCACTTGATAACCCCGTGAATACGTTCCAGAGGATACCCCACTTGACAACCCCGTGCATACATTCCAGAGGATACCCCACTTGACAACCCCGTGCATACCTTCCAGAGGAAACCCTACTTGACAACCCCGTGCATACCTTCCAGAGGAAACCCTACTTGATAACCCCGTGCATACCTTCCAGAGGATACCCCACTTGACAACCCCGTGCATACATTCCAGAGGATACCCCACTTGACAACCCCGTGCATACCTTCCAGAAGAAACCCCACTTGATAACCCCGTGAATACCTTCCAGAGGATACCCCACTTGACAACCCCGTGCATACCTTCCAGAGGAAACCCTACTTGACAACCCCGTGCATACCTTCCAGAGGAAACCCCACTTGACAACCCCGTGCATACCTTCCAGAGGAAACCCCACTTGATAACCCCGTGCATACCTTCCAGAGGAAACCCCACTTGACAACCCCGTGCATACCTTCCAGAGGAAACCCCACTTGACAACCCCGTGCATACCTTCCAGAGGAAACCCCACTTGATAACCCCGTGCATACCTTCCAGAGGAAACCCCACTTGACAACCCCGTGCATACCTTCCAGAGGAAACCCTACTTGACAACCCCGTTCATAACTTCCAGAGGAAACACCACTTGACAACCCCGTGCATACCTTCCAGAGGAAACACCACTTGATAACCCCGTGCATACGTTCCAGAGGAAACCTCACTTGACAACCCCATGCATACGTTCCAGAGGAAACCCCACTTGACAACCCCGTGCATACGTTCCAGAGGAAACCCCACTTGACAACCCCGTGCATTCCTTCCCAGGGAGCCTCCCTGCTAACCCCGTGCACCATTCCTTCCCGGCCAGGCTGGGCACGGTGCAGTACTGTCTCTCTCTCTCCCCCGATACCAGGCGAAGACGATGGTCGTCCAGGAAGCAACACCTGCATTCTGCATCACCCTCCACCATCACCACGTCTGTACAATACACAGGATCTTGGTGGCTGAGACAGGAGCCTTGCGCATGGGTGGGAGTGGGCGGGCGGGCGGGCGGGCAGGTGGTTGGGTGGGTGGCGCAGTCAGGCCAGCCACACGCACGCCCGTGCATGCCAGACAGGACACACCAACATATCGATTGGCCCTCTCCAATAGTGGGCTACGCCCCTCCCTGGTTAACATGTGCACCTCCGACCGCATCTCCTCGTGTGACGCCCTCACTACCTCACCCTCGAAACCTGCCGTCTCTACTACGTGCGGAACACGTGCGGCGCGTCGGGGGGGGGGGGAGCAACACAGTCACGTGAGGTGGCAACACCACGTGGCAACGCTACAACACGCGGTGTTGTCGTCAGAGCGGGGGGGGGGGGGGGGTCGCTCACCGTGCGCAATAACCCCCTCGTCACGGCAACACTACGCGTCGACCAGCTGTAACACCGTCCACAACACGTGTGACGCCGCCACGTGCTAGGATCAACAACAACAACACGAGCAACACCGCGCCGGGATCCTCCCATTACCTGTGCTCGTAACACATGGAAGCCCCCACTGCCCGTGCAAGCTCAAAACACGTGGTACCTCGTTACATCATGTATCCAGCCAACATATGTATCATGTACCACATGTTAGCCCATCCATCACACACCGACCCACTACAGAATGTATCCACACCAGTCAACTACACTAAGTGGTCAACCAGCATACACAACCCACTACAGTATATACTCACCCAGCATATACAACCCACTACAGTATATACTCACCCAGCACACACATGCCCACTACAGTATATACTCACCCAGCATACACAACCCACTACAGTATATACTGACCCAGCACACACATGCCCACTACAGTACATACTCACCCAGCATATGCAAGCCGAGTGCATCAAGTACCCATCCCCCCCCCCACACACACATGATGACCCACTACAACACGTCTCCATCCACTACAACAATCATGTCAACACATGATGTTGATCCAGTGTCACACGAAGGAGACCCCACACACCCCCACAATACTGGCCACAGACGTAGATGACTCCCGCACTGGGAATCCAAACCACTATGACAGCTGACCACACCACACGAGAACTGATCTAAACTCAAGGAAAAGAAAAAACATGAATATCAAAATGAAGATTCGCTCTCTAATAACTGTGAAATTCAAAAGGAAAAAAAAAGCTGGGAGAATCGTGATGCAAGCACTGGTGGCCATACGTTCTTCTTCGTACACAGCAAAGTGCGTTTTGTGTGTGTGTGTGTGTGTGTGTGTGTGTTGTGTGTGTGTGTGTGTGTGTAGGGGAGGGAAGAGGGAGAAATAGTTTGCATATGAGATGACTTACCCATAACAGAGTACTTGAGAGCAACACCATGCATATATTCCCCAATACATTTGAGAAATAATTCGCTTTGAAGTCTCCACAAGACTAAAATCACTGACGTCTCATGACTTACACATGATCTATACCAGAGGGATTTTTGCCCCCTTCATGTCGTCTACTTCATATTCTCTTCTTCCCACACTAATGTCTGGTCTCTTGCCACTGTCATACACACACGAGAAAGGATCCTGCTTGCTTGCCTCTACAATGTGAGGTTACCCACTACATCATGTGCTGGTTCACAACAACACGTGGTAACCCACTGCATCATGTGCTGGTTCACAACACGTGGTAACCCAATGCATCATGTGCCGGTTCACAACAACACGTGGTAACCCACTACATCATGTGCTGGTTCACAACAACACGTGGTAACCCACTACATCATGTGCTGGTTCACAACAACACGTGGTAACCAACTACATCATGTGTTGGTTCACAACAACACGTGGTTACCCACTACATCATGTGCTGGTTCACAACAACACGTGGTAACCCACTGCATCATGTGCTGGTTCACAACACGTGGTTACCCACTACATCATGTGCTGGTTCACAACAACAAGTGGTAACCCACTACATCATGTGCTGGTTCACAACAACACGTGGTAACCCACTACATCATGTGCTGGTTCACAACACGTGGTTACCCACTACATCATGTGCTGGTTCACAACAACAAGTGGTAACCCACTACATCATGTGCTGGTTCACAACAACACGTGGTAACCCCCTACATCATATACTGGTTCACAACAACACGTGGTAACCCACTACATCATGTGCTGGTTCACAACACGTGGTAACCCACTACATCATGTGCTGGTTCACAACAACACGTGGTTACCCACTACACTATGTGCTGGTTCACAACACGTGGTAACCCACTGCATCATGTGCCGGTTCACATCAACACGTGGTAACCCACTACATCATGTGTTGGTTCACCTCAACACGTGGTAACCCTCTATATCATGTGCTGGTTCACATCAACACCTGGTAACCCACTACATCATGCGCTGGTTCACAACAATACGTGGTAACCCACTACATCATGTGCTGGTTCACAACACGTGGTTACCCACTACATCATGTGCTGGTTCACAACACGTGGTTACCCACTACATCATGTGCTGGTTCACAACACGTGGTAACCAACTACATCATGTGCTGGTTCACAACACGTGGTTACCCACTAGATCATGTGCTGGTTCACAACACGTGGTTACCTACTACATCAAGTGCTGGTTCAAAACAAAACGTGGTAACCCACCACATCACGTGCTGGTTCACAACAACACGTGGCAACCCACTACATCATGTGGTGGTTCGCAACACGTAGCAACCCACCACATCATATGGTGGTTCACAACATGTGGTAACCCACCGCATATTATGTGCTGGGTCACAACACGTGGCAAACCATTACATGACGCGCTAGTTTACGGCAACACGTGGTAACCCATCACTTAGTGCTGGTCCACAAACAGCACGCGATAACCCACTACATCAGGGTTACTCAAAGTGGCGGCCCGCGGGCCAAATCTGGCCCCTTGAGTGGTTTTCCAATGGCCCTTGGACCGACTCAGAATCAAAATAAACGAATAAAATCTATTTATTCCAGTACTTAATTTCACATCAATAGATATCATTCACCGTGACCCAACTGTATTAATCAGCCGAGTGAAACATTGTGATCAAGTGTGATAATCAGCCGAGTGAAACATTGTGATCAAGTGTGATAATCAGCCGAGTGAAACATTGTGATCAAGTGTGATAATCAGCAGAGTGAAACATTGTGATCAAGTGTGATAATCAGCGGAGTGAAACATTGTGATCAAGTGTGATAATCAGCAGAGTGAAACACTGTGATCAAGTGTGATAATCAGCAGAGTGAAACATTGTGATCAAGTGTGATAATCAGCGGAGTGAAACATTGTGATCAAGTGTGATAATCAGCGGAGTGAAACATTGTGATCAAGTGTGATAATCAGCAGAGTGAAACATTGTGATCAAGTGTGATAATCAGCCGAGTGAAACATTGTGATCAAGTGTGATAATCAGCGGAGTGAAACATTGTGATCAAGTGTGATAATCAGCGAAGTGAAACATTGTGATCAAGTGTGATAATCAGCAGAGTGAAACATTGTGATCAAGTGTGATAATCAGCCGAGTGAAACATTGTGATCAAGTGTGATAATCAGCCGAGTGAAACATTGTGATCAAGTGTGATAATCAGCAGAGTGAAACATTGTGATCAAGTGTGATAATCAGCGGAGTGAAACATTGTGATCAAGTGTGATAATCAGCAGAGTGAAACACTGTGATCAAGTGTGATAATCAGCAGAGTGAAACATTGTGATCAAGTGTGATAATCAGCGGAGTGAAACATTGTGATCAAGTGTGATAATCAGCGGAGTGAAACATTGTGATCAAGTGTGATAATCAGCAGAGTGAAACATTGTGATCAAGTGTGATAATCAGCCGAGTGAAACATTGTGATCAAGTGTGATAATCAGCGGAGTGAAACATTGTGATCAAGTGTGATAATCAGCGAAGTGAAACATTGTGATCAAGTGTGATAATCAGCGGAGTGAAACATTGTGAGCAAGTGTGATAATCAGCGGAGTGAAACATTGTGATCAAGTGTGATAATGAGCGGAGTGAAACATTGTGATCAAGTGTGATAATCAGCGGAGTGAAACATTGTGATCAAGTGTGATAATCAGCAGAGTGAAACATTGTGATCAAGTGTGATAATCAGCAGAGTGAAACATTGTGATCAAGTGTGATAATCAGCAGAGTGAAACATTGTGATCAAGTGTGATAATCAGCAGAGTGAAACATTGTGATCAAGTGTGATAATCAGCGGAGTGAAACATTGTGATCAAGTGTGATAATGAGCGGAGTGAAACATTGTGATCAAGTGTGATAATCAGCGGAGTGAAACATTGTGATCAAGTGTGATAATCAGCGGAGTGAAACATTGTGATCAAGTGTGATAATCAGCGGAGTGAAACATTGTGATCAAGTGTGATAATCAGCGGAGTGAAACATTGTGATCAAGTGTGATAATGAGCGGAATGAGATGGGAGTGTTGGCCGCCCGTACCCACTCTCTGCCGGCGAGACACACACACACACACACACACACACACACACACACTCGGGGAGAGGAGGGAGTGGCTCAGTCTGAGTGGATGGTCGGTCGCGTGGAGGTTAGTGACTCTATTTTCCCCAATATCGAGTGTATGTTGTATAGCACTATTCCCCCCCTCCCTCCCATTTCACTCCACATCCCTGAGTTCGGCTAGTGCTGAGAGAGTAGTGTTGAAGTATTACTTACTGGTATATAATCACTGTCTCTTCTTAATTCACGTGCTTAGCGGAGTACGTAAAAGCACATGATATAAATTCTTCGTTTCTTTCGATGCCTAAGATTTTAGAGAATAGAAAAAAAAAAAGAAAAAGAAAATGGATGTGAAATGAATGCATGGCCCTCCCATCACGTGGTAATCATATGCTGACCCTCGACAACATCCCATGGTTGAGTAAATACATCATGCTGATCAATCTCACCACGTGCTAACCCACCACTACATCACGTGCTAACCCACCACTACATCACGTGCTAACCTAACCTGCCCACCTATCATACATGATCAACCCCCCTCCCACTCACCAACACGTGTCCGTGACCAACATCATGAGCCCTTACCAAACATCACGTGTCCCCACCAAACATCACGTGCCCCTACCAAACATCACGTGCCCCTACCAAACATCACGTACCCCTACCAAACATCACGTGCCCCTACCAAACATCACGAGTCCCCACCAAACATCACGTGCCCCAACCAAACATCACGTGCCCCTACCAAACATCACGTGCCCCTACCAAACATCAAGAGTCCCCACCAAACATCACCGTGCCCCAACCAAACATCACGTGCCCCAACCAAACATCACGTGTCCCTACCAAACATTACGTGCCCCAACTAAACATCACGTACCCCTACCAAACATCACGTACCCCTACCAAACATCACGTACCCCTACCAAACATCACGTGCCCCAACGAAACATCACGTACCCCTACCAAACATCACGTGCCACTACCAAACATCGCGTGCCCCAACGAAACATCACATACCCTTACCCAACATCACGTGGATCCCTCCCAACCAGTGAGCATCAGGTTGGGTCAATCAAGACCACGTCCCCGGCGACCCCGCCTCCAGCAGACGATCATCACCCAGAGGGAGGGAGGGAGGGAGGGAGGGAGGAACCTACCGACGGACACACGTGCACTTGGAGGAACCTCTCTGTCTGCACCTTAGTCACCTGGAGGGCTCGACCAACGGGTGTGGCTAACCTCCTCCCGTGGCCCCACCTGCCCACATGTACGGTGGGCGGGCGGGTGGCTCAGCCTCCTCTACCACCTACAGAGCCACAGTAGTGGGTGGGTCAGCATCCATCACCACCTACAGAGCCACAGTAGTGAGTGGGTCAGCATCCATCACCACCTACAGAGCCACGGTAGTGGGTGGGTTGGGCCAGCAAGATCGAAATGACCCACTAACCACGAGTGTACGAACTCTAGATACAACAGCTTAACCTCTGACCTGACCTTTAGGAGCCACGTCACAGGAGAGGCCATCCATCATACTGGCCCGGGGGTTGTGCCGCCCTGCTCAGGGGATTAACAGTAGTACCATCCAACACTAACTACCCAGAGAGATCACAAAGTACCGCCAACCTTTACATTCTGAACAGAACTGGCTACACACACACACACACACACACACTCCTCATAAGTAAGATAAAAAAGTGTATATTTATTTTATTTATCTATTTTGCTTTGTCGTTGTCTCCCGCGTTTGCGAGGTAGCGCAAGGAAACAGACGAAAGAAATGGCCCAACCCACCCCCATACACATGTATATACATACAAGTCCACACACGCAAATATACATACCTACACATCTCAATGTACACATATATATACACACACAGACACATACATATATACCCATGCACACCATTCACACTGTCTGCCTTTATTCATTCCCATCGCCACCTCGCCACACATGGAATACCATCCCCCTCCCCCTCATGTGTGCGAGGTAGCGCTAGGAAAAGACAACAAAGGCCCCATTCGTTCACACTCAGTCTCTAGCTGTCATGCAATAATGCCCGAAACCACAGCTCCCTTTCCACATCCAGGCCCCACACAACTTTCCATGGTTTACCCCACACGCTTCACATGCCCTGATTCAATCCACTGACAGCACGTCAACCCCGGTATACCACATCGATCCAATTCACTCTATTCCTTGCCCGCCTTTCACCCTCCTGCATGTTCAGGCCCCGATCACTCAAAATCTTTTTCACTCCATCTTTCCACCTCCAATTTGGTCTCCCACTTCTCCTCGTTCCCTCCACCTCCGACATATATATCCTCTTGGTCAATCCTTCCCCACTCATTCTCTCCATGTGCCCAAACCATTTCAAAACACCCTCTTCTGCTCTCTCAACCACGCTCTTTTTATTTCCACACATCTCTCTTACCCTTACATTACTTACTCGATCAAACCACCTCACACCACACATTGTCCTCAAACATCTCATTTCCAGCACATCCACCCTCCTGCGCACAACTCTATCCATAGCCCACGCCTCGCAACCATACAACATTGTTGGAACCACTATTCCTTCAAACATACCCATTTTTGCTTTCCGAGATAATGTTCTCGACTTCCACACATTCTTCAAGGCTCCCAGGATTTTCGCCCCCTCCCCCACCCTATGATTCACTTCCGCTTCCATGGTTCCATCCGCTGCCAGATCCACTCCCAGATATCTAAAACACTTTACTTCCTCCAGTTTTTCTCCATTCAAACTTACCTCCCAATTGACTTGACCCTCAACCCTACTGTACCTAATAACCTTGCTCTTATTCACATTTACTCTTAACTTTCTTCTTTCACACACTTTACCAAACTCAGTCACCAGCTTCTGCAGTTTCTCACATGAATCAGCCACCAGCGCTGTATCATCAGCGAACAACAACTGACTCACTTCCCAAGCTCTCTCATCCACAACAGACTTCATACTTGCCCCTCTTTCCAAAACTCTTGCATTCACCTCCCTAACAACCCCATCCGTAAACAAATTAAACAACCATGGAGACATCACACACCCCTGCCGCAAACCTACATTCACTGAGAAATATATATATATATATATATATATATATATATATATATATATATATATATATATATATATATATATATATATTGTTACGAACTCAATACTTATTCGAGCAAGGTCGCCAGTAACATATGTTACAAATACTATACTGGTCCTTGTCTTGCAAGGACGTTAGATTTGTCAAGTTGCACAACTCAGGATAACACAATGATAAAGTTATAGGATTGAATGAAAGACCAGCATTACATTAAATCTACTTATAATGAAAGAATTCAAGTGTACAAAGATAGGCACATAAATCAGGCATGAAACATTCACGTTAACTCTGAAAGTGAGTGTAACATTGAACATGAGTTAACATTGAACATGAGTTAACATTCCAGATAAGATTTCAAGCCAGGAGATCTCTTTCTTGTGACACTTTGTTCGATAACATTACACTTAGTTACACTTGACGTGACACAACGAACTTCATCGTTACATTTATCTAAACCTGATGTAACACAGTAAACACTTAGCTAAACCTGATGTAACACAGTAAACACTTAGCTAAACCTGACGTGACATAGTAGTAACGGGCTTATAACACAACACTCGGGTAACGGGCTAATAACACAGCACTCGGGTAACGGGGTTATAACACAGCACTCGGGTAACGGCCTTATAACACAGCACTCGCGTAACGGGCTTATGGCACAGCAGGGCTTACAGGCTTACAGGTTTACAGCAGGGGACACCACCCACCTCGCTGGGCTAGAGAGAGAGGAATCAAATCTCAGCGGGTGTAGTGGGTACAAGCGTTCACCCTTGCTGCTATACAACCTTACATTTTGATTGGCTATGAAAATATATACAATTCTTATTGGTTGGAGGTTCCCAGAGACTCGGCGTAGTCACACTCTCGTAGAATGCTGGGTGGACAGGAACTCCGAGCCAGCCTCAGGCATCACTCCTCGCCCTGATAAGAAATAGATACAACAGCATACACGAGGACACACACACGTGTTCGTAACTATATATATATATATATATATATATATATATATATATATATATATATATATATATATATATATATTCGAACGCACAGTAAGGTCTACATTCTTCATGCAAAAAATGATCATGATCAAAGAGGCTGTTGGGAGCCGGCAGCCGCCGAGAATTCTCTCGATAGCCAGAAACATCCAGAAGATAACACGACAACACTCAGGCAGACAGCACCTTCCCAGCCTCCACCCACGTTTGATATATATATATATATATTATCCCTGGGTATAGGGGATTAAGAATACTTCCCACGTATTCCCTGCGTGTCGTAGAAGGCGACTAAAAGGGGAGGGAGCGGGGGGCTGGAAATCCTCCCCTCTCCTTTTTTTTTAATTTTCCAAAAGAAGGAACAGAGGGGGTCAGGTGAGGATATTCCAAAAAAGGCCGTCCTCTGTTCTTAACGCTACCTCGCTAACGCGGGAAATGGAGAATAGTTTAAAAGAAAGAATATATATATATATATATATATATATATATATATATATATATATATATATATATATATATATATATATATATATAAGATCAAATCTCAAGATAAATCACAAAAATCTTGTGATTTAATAATATGGAAAGATTGATGATGTCTTCCATACACGTTGCTAAGGAGAGCGGTGTTGCGCTACATGTCAGACATGGTCGCTAAGATTGAACCATCGTCGGACTCGCCACAAACCCTCCACAACACCTCACACCTGTAGTGATTCCCTAAACACATGCAGGACCGGCCACACCTACAACCCTCCACAACACCTGAAGCGGTTCCCTCAAAAATGAAGACGTGTGTTTTACCGCCTACCTCTGCCACCGTCCCAAGCAACACACACACACACACAAACACACAAACACACACACACACACACACACGGCTACGATTTTCAATATGCCAGAATATACAATGACGAATGTGAAGGACCAACCAGGGTAATAGCACACGGAGGAACGAGTGTCAAGCACTCCACACAAGATGGTTAAGTTCTAATAAAGGAGGGGATTTCAATGATATACAAACTGGGTGGGTGGGGGGGGGGGGGGAGTTCGGATTCCTAATGGAGAGTCATGAAGGCACAAGTTCTTTCAAAAAAAGGGCATACAGGGAAAAGCCCTCTGCACCAACACGTCAACGGCCATACCAGGGTCATGGGGAACCGACACTCCCTCATACTTGATCGTATCTTCACACTACACACACACACACACACACACACACACACATCGGTGAGCAACACTATGACTGCACAATGCCACAGCACTGATTAATGTGGTATATGGAAAGCTATATTAGAAAAAAAAAAAACTGGCATAAAACCAGATTTAGATGTAAACGTGGATACTAGAGAGAGAGAGAGAGAGAGAGAGAGAGAGAGAGAGAGAGAGAGAGAGAGAGAGAGAGAGAGAGAGAGAGAGATTAAACTTCAGTACGGTGTTCAGTGGACACGAAGCTGGTCTTTCTTAAGGAAGGTTTTGCGAAACTTACAATGGTAAAGTACGAATATGGGTACCTTTAGCTGCCAATGCTGAGGAAAGGACATAAAAAAGAAAAAAAAAGGACAGAGTTAGGCAGTGACTTAAAGATGTCATAAGAGCGAGGATGCTCCGGGACGCACTGTGTAGGCGAGTAACAGGCAACACTAATATAAGGATTTAGCATAACACACTGCGAAAGGAGGAACTGAGAACACTAAGGCTAATATTATGCACAGTCGCTCCACATTCAACTTAGCTGTTCATCCACCCCTATAGCGGATGGTCAATAGGATGGGTACCTGGCTCAGGCTAGGGGATATATATATATATATATATATATATATATATATATATATATATATATATATATATATATATATATATATATAGCGTTAATGTGATGGCCTTGATTAAGGCCTCAGCTGCCCGTACCGTCTCAGCTAACATAATAAAGACAACCGTGAGTCAGGTCCGGGAACTGAGAGGAGGGAGCTGTCGAAGATGTACAGATATTCCAGGACGTTCCTGACAAGACACTGCACCTCTAACACCAGTGATAGGGAAGGTGGAGACGTCTCCAGTCGTCCCCATCCACACAAGGTCTGAACCAGTGGCATAACGTCTGCCTGCCTGCTGCTGCTGCTTCCAACGGTTTCTCTGTGGGGAACAGCCACTCGAGGACTGGCTGTTATGATGCACCCCCCCTCCTCTCCGTTACTCAAGCTGTGCAATTTTCTCCCTCCTTTCGTCTGTCCCTCTCAACATAGCTTTCTCCCCTCAAGAGTCTGGTCTACCAACACCTGCGGATCCTGATAGAATTTCTTTTTCTGTCACCCCGAGACGGCCTTGACTGTGGCATGTTCTGCCAGTGACACGTCGGTCACTATATATATATATATATATATATATATATATATATATATATATATATATATATATATATATATATATATATATAAGAGAAGGGGGACTAGAGAGCCTTGGTCTTTACAAGGCTCAAGAGTCTTACGAACTACCTCCATACGTGCTGGAGATGTGTACAGCTACGTTTGACAGGCCACTTGAAACGTCGCTGAAGACCTTGCTGAAGGAAGGTGAAGCGCCAAGGAGGTGGAAGAAGACAAACGTCACACCTAACTATTAAGATGGGAGCAGAGAAGCTGCAGTGAAATACAGACCAGCGACTCTGGTGAGCGCGGCCTGTGAAACACTGTTTAAGGACAATCAGACTGCGAGTCGATCATTATTTGTAAAGGAGAATCTACGTAAGTGGGGACAGAAAGGATCCAGGGAAAAGTCAAGCATCGTACACGTCTCAAACTTCTGTGACAGATGGAGCCTCGTTATAGACACAAGAGATGTCTGGGTGGACTGTATGCGTGCACCAGCGCTGCCAGAGAGCATTTCACGATGACGTACCAGAAAATGAGTTAGTATTAGTACAGAGGCTGGATCTTCAGGCCAGAATAAGTGGTAAACTCCTTCAACGGATTAAAAACTACCTAAACCCAGGAGGCTTCTCAAAATAAGTTGGTAATCACCTGTGGCGTGCCGGAGGGTTTTATCTTGGGACCACTGGTATTCGTGATCTATGTATATGATTTCCCAGTAGGACTGAACTGATACATGACTATGTCTGAGGATGATGATGCTGAGGTAATGAGGGAAGTAGAGAGTACGCTGCACTGCATCAACCTACAAAAGGGACCTACACAACTCCTCACATGATCTGATACATGGGACAACCCGAGTACATGGGGAGTATTGAGAATGGAACACAGTATAAGAAGGCCTCTGTACAAATATTACTCAGAGGGAACTAAGCCACTGGAAACTGCCTGTGAGAGGGACTTAAAAGTCGACATTGTACTTAATATGTCTCCAGAGCCCCTCCTTAGGAAAAGTATAGTGAAGACCAGTGTCTGTTAGCAAATATTAGAATCGTATTCGATAGAAGGAAATATCGAGAAGTGTGTATAGCTTATTTTACGCCAAAAACTAAACCATGGCTCTCAAGTTCGGTCACCGAACCTAAAGAAGCACAAAGATCTAATAGAATAGGTTTAGAGGAGGGGAACAATGATGGTACCAGAATCATGATGTAACAGTGAGAGATCTGAGGCCGTAAGTCTGTCTGAAATGGGATTAAGGAAGGGGCGACTTGATCACAAACTTTTTATTTAGACCCGTTTGATGACATTTACGGTGAAGCGTTCTTCGAAAGATTTAAGACACAACAAGAAAGAAGGAAGAAGAAAGAAGAAATATGCTTGAGGAATATTCTTTTTTAAGGACTCATAGCGTGATAGTAAGTGAATGCAATAAACTGTGTGCGTGTGCATGGGTGAAGAGACGGTTCAACAACAGAGACAGAACATTCTACCAATACGATACAGACAGATATCGATCGAACCAGGACAGACTAGGTCAGAGCGAGACAATATTATTAAGACGCATCGGTAGACAACCTGTCTAATGCCTGTCAGTTCATCTTCAATCCTTTCCTGTCGCCATATCACATACCTCTGTTAGAGTGGCATATCTTTATGAAACCCACCTCTCACTTTATGAAACCCACCTCTCACTTTATGAAACCCACCTCTCACTTTATGAAACCCACCTCTCACTTTATGAAACCCACCTCTCACTTTATGAATCCCACCTCTCACTTTATGAAACCCACCCCTCACTTTATCAATCCCACCTCTCACTTTATGAAACCCACCTCTCACTTTATCAATCCCACCTCTCACTTTATGAAACCCACCCCTCACTTTATCAATCCCACCTCTCACTTTATGAAACCCACCTCTCACTTTATCAATCCCACCTCTCACTTTATGGATCCCACCTCTCACTCTTGTAACGGCTCTCTGAGGGATTCTGCTTCGCTCAAACCATCTGTTCTGTTCCTCATCATTCAACTGTGCACAAAGTTAAGATAGACCCTTCCCGTCAGCATGCTGGAGGCAAGGCACAACAAACACCGCTACAGAAGACTCAATGTGAACCGTGGATGCTGGCTATACCTGTAGCCTCAGAGTAGCTCATCACAGCAGAGCATTACAGAGTCAGTGAATACTTCTGTAAGGCCCATGAGAAAAAGACCCACCCCCAAGGCACGTGCATGAGAGACAACAACACTTGGGTGAGTGCATGACATAAACACGTCGAAACACGCTGGTGCATGGTCAAGCCTCAAGATGGTGGCACGGCTGTGATTACCCAACCTGAGGTGCTGAGAGAGAGAGAGAGAGAGAGAGAGAGAGAGAGAGAGAGAGAGAGAGAGAGAGAGAGAGAGAGAGAGAGAGCTTGTGTGTGTTTCATGACAGAAGAAAGGGGTGCTTGGGAAACACATGTGAAGGTGACCTCATGTTCCTACCTCTGGTCGACCCATGATGGATGGTGAGCTCAGCCTAAGATGATGGTGATGATGAAGATAAATATATATAATGATGATACGCGGCCCGGATGGTGATGAGTCGTCCCCACCCGCGGGAGGGGAGGAAGGGAGGGAGGGGGGGAAAGGAGGCGCGGACCCTCTGGCCCACCCACGAGAGAGAGAGAGAGAGAGAGAGAGAGAGAGAGAGAGAGAGAGAGAGAGAGAGAGAGAGAGAGAGAGAGAGAGACAACAAAAACACGTGATGCGAGGGTGAAGCGAGGAGCGGCAGTGGCGCGGGGTTGGGGAGGCGGGCGGTTCGCTGCCTGGCTGTTGGGGGTGATGTGGAGGCGAGACCTGGCCGGACACGCGGGGCAGGAGGGAGGCTCCAGCTCCCGGCTATCATCGTCATGTGGCAAGCACCACACCGCCACACACGCACCACCTCACGTAAATCACTCACACGCCACATTACAAAGTTGGGATGAGGACAGCCACGGAGTCTGGGGCAGCCAGGGGGAACGTGCGAGAAGGAGGGACGGCACGGGGGTACGGACGGAGGAGGGAGCAGGGGAGCTCTGCAAGAGTGAGTCATCTCCCTTACGCCCACTCTAGCCGCGTCACCCCACTTCCCAGCCCCTCCTCTCTCTCTCTCTCTCTCTCTCTCTCTCTCTCTCTCTCTCTCTCTCTCTCTCTCTCTCTCTCTCTCTCCCCTCAGCCTGCCACCCCTCGCGTTGCCTCCCCTCGTTTTTAACATTGAGGCCCCATACCGCACTCATCCCGCCCCTTTGATGACCAGTCTTGGCAGACTATGTACGTATGTGTGGAGTGTGAGTGAGTGCGGTGAGTGCGGTGTGTGTGTGTGTGTGTGTGTGTGTGTGTGTGTGTGTGTGTGTGTGTGTGTGTGTGTGTGTGTGTAGCCAGACGGGCGAATCAATACGGTGGGGTGGGTGGTGACGTCAGGCCCACCCCCGGTGCCGCCGCTCGTCCACAACCCCGCCCTGGCTATTACTACGTAATTCCCGGCACACCTCACACTCCAGACCACCACCACGACCACGACGCCTACAGGAGCACACCTCTTGCCTGACGCAGGTGAGACGGACCAGGTGACACCATCGCCGTGTAGCGGTGTGTGTGTGTATGTGTGTGTGTATGTGGGTGAGTGGGTGTGTGTTGGGAGGCTACGTCGCACGTGTCAGGCTGGTGGTCAGCTGGCGGCCTCGACCCCCGGCGGCCGTGGCAACAACAACCTCCCCCCACCCACCCACCCACCCACACACACCTCCATCCTACACCACTAAACAACCTGGGCCGATCACACACACACACACACACACACACACACACACACACACACACACACACACACACTACAAGACAAAAGCCGGAAGAGGAAATCCCGGGCAGTTAAGGAGGTCCTCCACATGTGGGAGGAGACATGCAGAGCCGTGTGGTGAGTAGGGGTCGGGCGGCTGGCTGCCCACACCAACCTACGCTGCTGCCGTACACCTCCGGACGTCCAGGTCATTGCATCACTCAGCGTCTACGGGAACGGCGCATCCGTACGTCGGCACGTAGCGCAAGCGTCCGCCGCGCTCCTCTTCCCCGTCCAACCGACGACTTGAACGGACACGAATCCAAGCGAGAGATGCCGTCTCTACGACAACCATGACGACACACCCCGGTTACGACAGCACAGAACGACTGCACTGCAGGTGTTTGCAGGATGCCGGAGCGTATGTGCTCAGGCGGCGCACGTACGCTCGATCTACAAGACACACGAAAGCCACATTATCACACGTATCTGCATACGCATCGTTCCTACGCGCGCGCGATGCATCCCTAGCGTCACTCATCCACGCAATACGCAACGGCAACGCAGCAACAGGACTGAGTGGCAGGAGGCAACTTGGGCGCCACACAGGAGAGGTATGACCGCATGCTTTGGCCAGACCCACCACGGGTTTAGGCCTCAGTGTTGAGACGTGACGCACGACCTGGGCGGTGCGGAACACAGGGTGAGACACACGAAACATGTGACGCAGGACCTGGGGGGTGCGGAACACAGCGTGAGACACGAAACATGTGACGCAGGACCTGACGGGTGCGGAACACAAGGTGAGACACACGAAACATGTGACGCAGGACCTGTGGGTGCGGAACACAGCGTGAGACACGAAACATGTGACGCAGGACCTGAGGGGTGCGGAACACAGCGTGAGACACGAAACATGTGACGCAGGACCTGACGGGTGCGGAACACAGCGTGAGACACAAAACATGAGACGCAGGACCTGAGGGGTGCGGAACATAGGGTGAGAAACACGAAAGATGTGACGTCCATGTGATGTAGCCACACACTCACATCACATGTATTTGTGCTATAGGGGCGTAATGACATGCTCAGGGATGGGACCATCATGCTCAAGGTTGGAACCATCATGCTTAAGGTTGGCACCATCATGCTCAAGGTTGGCACCATCATGCTTAAGGTTGGCACCATCATGCTCAAGGATGGGACCATCATGCTCAAGGTTGGCACCATCATGCTTAAGGTTGGCACCATCATGCTCAAGGGTGGCACCATCATGCTCAAGGATGGCACCATCAAGCTCAAGGGTAGCACCATCATGCTCAATGTTGTCACCATCATGCTCATGGGTGGCACCATCATGCTCAAGGATGGCACCATCAAGCTCAAGGGTGGCACCATCATGCTCAAGGTTGTCACCATCATGCTCATGGGTGGCACCATCAAGCTCAAGGGTGGCATTATCATGCTCAAGGTTGTCACCATCATGCTCAGGTTGGCACCATATTGCTCAAGGTTGGCACCATCATGCTCAAAGTTGTCACCATCATGCTCAAAGTTGTCACCATCATGCTCAAGGATGGCACCATCATGCTCAAGGTTGGCACCATCATGCTCAAGGTTGGCACCATCATGCTCAAAGTTGTCACCATCATGCTCAAGGATGGCACCATCATGCTCAAGGTTGGCACCATCATGCTCATGGGTGGCACCATCATGTTCAAGGGTGGCACCATCATGCTCAAGGTTGGCTCCATATTGCTCAAGGTTGCCAACATCATGCTCAAAGTTGGCACCATCATGCTCAAGGTTGGCACCATCATGCTCAAGGTTGGTACTATCATGCTCAAGGTTGGCACCATCATGCTCAATGGTGACACTATCATGCTCATGTGGCACCATCATGTTCAAGGGTGGCACCATCATGCTCAAGGTTGTCACCAACATGTTCAAGGTTGGCACCATCATGCTCAATGGTGACACCATCATGCTCATGGGTGCCACCATCATGCTCAAGGTTGGCACCATCATGTTCTAGGTTGGCACCATCATGCTCAAGGTTGTCACCATCATGCTCAAGGTTGTCACCATCATGCTCATGGGTGGCACCATCATGCTCAAGGTTGTCACCATCATGCTCAAGGTTGGCACCATCATGCTCAATGGTGACACCATCATGCTCATGGGTGCCACCATCATGCTCAAGGTTGGCACCATCATGTTCAAGGTTGGCACCATCATGCTCAAGGTTGGCACCATCATGCTCAAGGTTGGCACCATCATGCTCAAGGTTGTCACCATCATGCTCATGGGTGGCACAATCATGCTCAAGGTTGTCACCATCATGCTCAAGGTTGGCACCATCATGTTCAAGGTTGGCACCATCATGCTCAAGGTTGTCACCATCATGCTCAAGGTTGTCACCATCATGCTCATGGGTGGCACCATCATGCTCAAGGTTGTCACCATCATGCTCAAGGTTGGCACCATCATGCTCAATGGTGACACCATCATGCTCATGGGTGCCACCATCATGCTCAAGGTTGGCACCATCATGTTCAAGGTTGGCACCATCATGCTCAAGGTTGGCACCATCATGCTCAAGGTTGGCACCATCATGCTCAAGGTTGTCACCATCATGCTCATGGGTGGCACAATCATGCTCAAGGTTGTCACCATCATGCTCAAGGTTGGCACCATCATGCTCAAGGGTGTCACCATCATGCTCAAGGTTGTCACCATCATGCTCATGGGTGGCACCATCATGCTCAAGGGTGGCACCATCATGCTCACGGTTGGCACTATCATGCTCAAGGGGGGCACTATCATGCTCAAGGTTGGCACTATCATGCTCAAGGGTGGCACTATCATGCTCAAGGGTGGCACCATCATGCTCATGCGTGGCCCTATCATGTTCAAGGGTGGCATCATCATGCTCAAGGTTGGCACCATCATGTTCAATGGTGGCACCATCAGGCTCAAGGTTGGCACCATCATGCTCAAGGTTGGCACCATTATGCTCAAGGTTGGCACCATCATGCTCAAGGGTGGCACCATCATGCTTAAGGTTGTCACCATCATGCTCAAGGTTGGCACCATCATGCTCAAGGTTGGCACCATCATGCTCAAGGGTGGCACTATCATGGTCATGGGTGGCACCATCATGCTCAAGGTTAGCACTATCATGCTCTAGGTTGTCACCATCATGCTCAAGGTTGGCACCATCATGCTCAAGGTTACCAACATCACGTTCAAGGTTGTCACCATCATGCTCAAGGTTGGCACCATATTGCTCAAGGTTGCCAACATCATGCTCAAGGTTGGCACCATCATGCTCAAGGGTGACACCATCATGTTCAAGGTTGGCACCATTATGCTCAAGGTTGGCACCATCATGCTTAAGCTTGTCACCATCATGCTCAAGGATGCCACCATCATGCTCAAGGTTGGCACCATCATGCTTAAGGTTGACACCATCATGCTCAAAGTTGGCACTATCATGTTCAAGGTTGGCACCATCATGCTCAAGGGTGGCACCATCATGCTCAAGGCTGGCACCATCATGCTCAAGGTTGGCACCATCATGCTCAAGGATGCCACCATCATGCTCAAGGTTGGCACCATCATGCTCAAGGTTGGCACCATCATGGTCAAGATTGTCACCTACATGCAGGTCTTGTCATTAATGACGGTAATCACTCAAAGGAGCAGGGTCTTCCGGTCCTACTGGTGACCGTATATGCCAGCGGCATCCACTCCGCGGCCAGGGAGCCGCATGCGGACGGCATATTTTTCCCGCCCTTCCTGCGGCCCGGAAAAAGAATGGGGAAAAATGATGTCGCTAGATATGACCAATTCGAAGTCATTATCTGGAAAATTCCCCTCATTATCGAACTTCGGCATATAAAGCGAAGATATTTAATGAAATTCTTTGGCGTCATCAAGGTAGCGTTCTGCACGAAGGTTTTACGTGAATACATTTGTGGAAAGACACTGCGGCCCCAGCGACATTTTCTGTTCTCCACCTGGGTGCTCAGGGTGACCCTAAAACTACATGGGTCTGCACACTAGTCACGTTCTTCACTGCGACACCTCTGACCTGACCCTGAAGTCAGGTCAAAAAACAGGCCACGTCATCATAACCGTGGATCTTCTGTCGCGCTCAAATGATCCTCCCATCCCCTTCCCTACACACACACACACACACACACACACACACACACACACAATGGAGCACGAGAGGCTGGGAGAAAAGGTTCTGAACTACAGGCCAATTTGCGTGAGGAGTGTAAGGTGCTGGAAAAGAGATGATCAGCAAGCAAATGGATGACTTCCTGTAGTAGAAGAAAACTGCCCAAAGTGGGAGACAATACGGTTTTAGGGAGAGGAGGTCGTGTGTCAATAACCTCCAAGATTTCTAGGAGAGAGTGAGCTCTCGTCTATACAAAAGGAGAAAGCTAGATGGACTGTCTGTATCCGGATTGACAGAGAGCATTTAATGCCATACTGCACCAAGAAGGTATGAAGGGCAGACTCTCCTTATTGGATATAAGACTGTATTAGTAGGACACAGAGGAACGCATGTTTGAGAAGCCTTCTCGAAACAGATATAAGTCACCAGTGGGTCCAATACTCTTTGATCTATGAGAGCGACTGGCCAGAGTGTTGAAACAGACTTCAGTACGTTCACTGAAAACGCAAAGCTCATCTGGGAAGTAATGAGACAGGGACTGTGACACCTTACACGCTGACCGAAACAGACTCCTAAAACACTCTGAAATGTAGTTGAGTTGAAATTCAGGCGTACATATAATAATGCGGGTGGGACACAGTGAGATTCGGCTTCATTATCATTATAATCTATGAGGAAATAAGCTGTAGGAATGTGTGGGAGAGGGAGTCGGGTACTGCCGTCATTCCTAAGCTGTTATCGGTGTCCCACATTACGAGACTAGTGTGGGAGACAAACCGACACATGGCAAATATCAAAACTGAGTGGACCATCTGGATAAGAATGTGTTCAGCAAGCTGTTAACATCATGAGCTAAGCCAAAACTAGTAAACGCTTCTCAGGTTTGGTCAGCGTACTTAAAGAACAAAGGACTATTACAAAATGGTCCCTCCAGATGACAACTATGATGGTGCCAGAATTAAGAGGGTTGAATTACTGGGGAAAGTCAGAGGCCTTCAATTTATCCATCATGAAGGGAGAAGAGTGAGGGGGTGACCTGATCATACAACCTCTTAAGCTTTTAAATCTGCTGGATGATGTAGATGGTGAACAGCACTTCGAAAAAGTGCTGCTAAAGAACAGAACATAACACGAAATTCAAGAAAAAACAGTTAAAGAAAGGATGTAAGTATGTACTTTGATATAGTATAAATGGAATAAACTGCATGAGTACGTAGTAAATACAGACGGCTTAAAAATCTTCAAAAAGACGAATGATAGTAGAGATGGTCCACGAGTTGAGGCCCTATGAGTATAAACACACACACACACACAAAGTGATAAAACTTTGAATACTGACATAGTGAAAAAAATATATGCATGATAGTTGAGAATGTTCAACAGATGGGTCTCCATGAGTCTTCGAGGTCCTTCCCCGCACTATGCAAAGAAGGAATTACACAAATTGTTAATTGCTCAAATTGTTAATTACACAAACTGTTAATTACGCAAAATTGCTGATTACACAAAATAAAGATCCCATGAAGCAGCACATTACTGTCAGTCGTTGAAGCAGTCCACGTATATACGTAGACAACGCCGAAGAGATCCATGTAACCACCGTAAGGTACGAGACAATCGACCAGACAGTACCGGCGCCAACCCTGAGTCATAACACACTGTTGGCTACAACTTTTGCCTGGAGTGGCGTCTTCCTTGCCCCCCCCTCACTTACCCCCTCTACACCACTACCACCACCAAGTGCCCACCTCCTGCCGGGGGGGAAGGAGGAGGTGGGTCACCTCACCACAGGACAACTCACAATATGACCACTACACTGTCGCTGCTGTATCTGGCAAAACCACCCCCTCACATCTGTAGCTCTTCAGCCCCGCCATGCCATTCAAACTACGTTTACCCCACCTGTCATAAAGTGCTATCACATCTGTGTTACTGTACACCTGCCCCTGCTCATAACACCTACTTACCCCGCCCGCACCTGTTAACACAAGGTATACCCCACACACCTGTGACGCAGACACGAATTCGCACACCTCACACTCGGCACCACATGCCACACAACCCTTCCCACCATTGTGGATCAGCATATCTGACACCACACCAAATCTCACGTGCCAAATGAGGATATAAAGTCGAGGTAACTAGGTAGAGTACATACTGAGAGAGAGAGAGAGAGAGAGAGAGAGAGAGAGAGAGAGAGAGAGAGAGAGAGAGAGAGAGAGAGAGAGAGAGTGAGTTCTGCAACATAAGTACAGACCAGCGATATGGAATGCTCTCTGGAATCTACGAAAGACTCCGAACCTGGGTACCACGGAAAAGTAATACAGAAGGAGCAGTGAAAAAAGGAGCGAGGCAGGGTTCAGTACGAGGTGCCAAAACGCGCCAGAGTTCAGTGTTGAACTTTAGACACAGATGACCCTACAGTCTGCCAGCACATGAGAGATGCAGGAAGGACAACGTGAGGAGGGAAGTGGTAATGCAAGAGACAATTCAAAAAACTCCTCTATACGTTCATCAGGACAACATCATCGGTTAAGGAGAAGCTCACCACTGTGAAAGACTCGGAGGAAAGGACTCACGCAGGATGGCGAGGAAGTACGTGAAAAGTCGAATTATGAATTTAAAAAGTGTCTTCACAGTGGAAGCCACTACCGGACGAGCATCGGCGAGACGGGAGGAGGAGGAGGAGGACGACACTGAAGGAGGTGACGTTAATCAGGCTATCATAACTTGACCGATAAAAGGCTCATGGTCCTGATGTGAGGTGCCCTCCCATACGTGCAGACGGAGCGAGTAGAGGCACTTCCTTAATCATGCGAAATAATGTTCAACAGGGCACTAGAGGGGAAGGGGCTGTTCCTACGATGTGGACGACGGCTAATATCGTTCTCCACATCGAAGATGTTGGGGGAAATCGTGCTTCAGTGTTACATGAAGGCTTCACTAACGAGTGAGGTTTGTGAAAATACTGGAAGAGATAAATGAGAAACAAACAGACAACTACTTGCAAAAAGGAACTGCCTACCTCGAAGAAAAAAAGGCTTTACGGTAAGGTCACACATTACAAATGTTCTAGAGTCCCAATGTGAGGAAAGAACTCCATCTGACATGAAGAGATGAATGGATAGACTGTGTTCCTATACCACCAGAAAGCTGCTGGCACAGCAACCCACTGGAGGATGATTCAGAAGCTAGAGCTACAGGCAGCATCAAGGGATACACTCCTTCACTGGACACTCGATTACCTCAGTGGAACGGAACGAACTCCGCAGGGAAGAGGCAGATTCTCGAAATAGGCTGATGGCGTGCCGCACGGCTCTGTCTTGGGCCACCTGTTATTTCTAGAACTGCGAGAGACAAACTTTTTCTTTTTAAGTTGAAAGCTCAAGTCACACACAAAAGTCCTCATCAAGGCCGGGCCTTAACTTAAATATGGATAGGTTAATGCAAGGGAAAACAAGAGACAAGGGAGAGTATTTACAAATGCTGGAGGACGTGGAAAACCTATCGTTTAAAAATGTGGCAGGTTATAGTTAACGGGAAAGACACGAGAGGGCAGAGACTTCTAAAGCTTCGCGGTGTTAGGAGACAAGCAGTCATCAAAACGGCCCAACCTTGTGTCGCCAATGGCCGCAAAGTAATCATGTAACGTAGTAGCTTGCCAACTCTCAGAAGGTAAAAAACCAAGGTAATACTTATAGCAGAGGGATAGTGAATCAACATTGCGGCGTAGGCCAAGCGGTTCAAGTTTTG
Organism: Panulirus ornatus; assembly: GCF_036320965.1. Lineage (NCBI taxonomy): Eukaryota > Metazoa > Arthropoda > Malacostraca > Decapoda > Palinuridae > Panulirus > Panulirus ornatus. The sequence goes on from NC_092240.1 coordinate 25,047,185, forward strand.
AAGTCTGACTGAGAGAGTTCATAAGTCGGACCAATTTCGACTTGGTCGAGTAAGGTTGATGAGCCAAAACCTCCACAGATGTAAGAGCAGTACTCCATACAAAGACAGATGTCCTTTGTATAAATGGAGCAACTGTTCGGAAGAAAAGAAATTTCGACGTCTATACATGACTCCGTTTCTCAGAGGCAAAGTAGAGTGGATCTTCCAGTAATACCAAGTATGTCATTGAGCTACGGGTTGGAATTTCAGAACCGTCGAGGAAGAAAGTTGAGGAACTTTCGATAGAGCGATGGGCAGAAACTGGGTCTTGGAGGAATTAAACTTAAGCAGATTTCGTTTACTCCACTGAGATATCCACCCCAAGTCTGAGTTTAGTGAGGAAACTGGGTCGAAGCAAAATGCAGACTGAGTGAGGGAAAAAGGAGCAGAATTGAAGGATGTGGAGGAAATCAATGCAGTGTTGAGTCGTCAGCCTATGAGTATATTGGTTATTTGTAAAGGAAATCGCTTATAAAAAGGAGGAAAAGTGTAAGAGACACAACAAAACAGTGGAGGACACCAGGGTTGATGGACAAAGGGGAAGAGGTTGATCCATAAACACCCATGGAGATAGATCGGTCAGAGGGGAAGCTGGTTGTGAGGGAGCAAAGCAAGGGAGGGAAGACAAAAAGAAGGAAACTTAGAGATGGGTCCCCGATGCCACACCCTGTCAAACGCTTTGGATATATCAAAGACAACTACACATGACTCCCTAAAATCTTTCAGAGATGATGACCAGATATTTGTAAGATCGGAAAGAATATCACCAGTGGATCTCACCTTACGGAAACCATACTGGTGATGACGCCTGAGGATATGGGAGTTGAGGATGGATTCAAAGACCTTGGAAACAGGAGATGTTTAGTGAGCCATTCACAACATTCATCAGACCAAAACTACAGAATCACAAATGTCTGACGGAAAGAGTCTGGGGAGGAGTAACCAAGATGGTACCTGGATTCGTAGAACTGAGCTACACCGAGAGGAGGATGAGGTTCAACAAACCGTTCAACTTGAGGGAGAAAAGAAGGAAGGGACCTGATAACAGCCTTCTAGATCAGAAATCAGGTAGACGATGTGGACAATGAAGAGTTCCTCATGATACGCACCACCGGAGTAAACAAGAGGCCACAACAAGAAGCTGGGCAAAAACGGGTGAGAGAGGATGTAAACAAGTCCTGGTTGAGAGGCGGACGGGTGGAACAGTCATAACACGGAGTCGGTGAACGCCAGCAGTTTACGGAAGTTCATAAGGCGACCTTGATGGTAGAGAAAGTTCACGAGGCGGCGGGGTGTCCCCACGATCGTAAGACTCTCCCTCCCTTACTCTACCAGTAAAAAGAAAGCTGCTAAATACACTTGTCACAAACCGTGACGGCACAAGTTCATCATGTATACTGAGGAATCCATAGGCTGTCTCCTCTTCTAAAGACTGGGAGCATTGTCAATCCTCTCTCTTCGTGAGGTGTGAACCCAGGCGGCATCGCCTCGCTACTTCGAAGCTTTCATTAGTGACCTGGGGTGGGAGAGAGAGAGAGAGAGAGAGAGAGAGAGAGAGAGAGAGAGAGAGAGAGAGAGAGAGAGAGAGAGAGAGAGAGAGACGACTGGGGCCGGCGTGTGCAAGACCATAAAGAGTTGCTTGTAGTGTTATCGACTAACGCCAAGCTGGATGGATATCTGTATGAATCAGTCATGACGACTCCCAGCTGGTATGTGACCCATCCCGTAGTGACCACCACAGAGCCTCAACCCCCCCCCCCCCCCCACCACCACCGCACTCACGCCACACTCAATGGAAAAGCCCACCACTGACCCCATTTTTCCTGACGTCCTACATTATGATAAGCTTATTATTGCCTCCTCATCGCATGCTCAACATTACAGGAAGCCAATGAAGTTTGCATAATGAATATAACATCCATCAGACATGTATAATCCCGTACGAACACTCATCCATACAAGGTGCACTCATGCATACTGTAGGACTGTTAACATAAAACTTTAGGAAACCATCATTATTTGGTGTTATATGAACTGTATATCACATAAGTATTACATGCTACACTCAGTCTTCGGCAGTACAAGCCTGTAGACAGAAAATTGTAAACATAAAGCATTCCATCTGTTGCATCTGAACACTGAGTCTGGGTGAGGGCAGAGATGTGGGCGGGTGTGGTGGGGAGCGAGCAGGAGGGAAAAAATCCGCTGCTTCCAGCTAGGATCATCAGTGGCGGCCCGACACCTCAGGCTTCACTTTCCTCAACCCTCACGCCACGTTTTCCTTCCCACCATCACCACCACCCTCACCCCTCCACCAACTCCACCCATGGTGATTCCACCTCTGGCAGTTGAATAATGATCAAGTAATGGGTATCATCACTCATCCGTTGTCGTCAATAAAGGCCACTTTCATTTATGAATCCATATGATTTCCAACTTGAGGTACCACAGTCAAGTGTATCACTCACTGGTGTGGTCCCATGGGCCCGAGCTCAGAGAACGCCTCCGTCAACCTTCGTTTGGCTTCGAACTCACGAACTGACCCACTCAAGAGTGACATGCCGCCACCGCATCCCAACGCACCCACGCCACCACATCCCATCAAGGCTTGAGACACTGACCACCACATTGCCACACACCCGTTACCACATCCCATCCATCGAACCAATCAACATATCAGCAGCCATCATTTATATCAGTGCACAATCAAGGGGATACATAACCTCATCAGAGGCGCAGACGTGCACCAACACCCTCACGTCACCAGGAGACGTGCACCACCACCCTCGTCACCAGGAGACGTGCACCACCACCCTCGTCACCAAGAGACGTGTACCACCACCCTCACGTCACTAGGAGACGTGCACCACCACCCTCACGTCACCAGGAGACGTGTACCACCACCCTCACGTCACTAGGAGACGTGCACCACCACCCTCACGTCACCAGGAGACGTGCACCAACACCCTCTGGTCACCAGGAGACGTGCACCACCACCCTCACGTCACCAGGAGACGTGCACCACCACCCTCACGTCACCAGGAGACGTGCACCACCACCCTAACGTCACCAGGAGACATGCACCACCACCCTCACGTCACTAGGAGACGTGCACCACCACCCTCACGTCACCAGGAGACGTGCACCACCACCCTCACGTCACCAGGAGACGTGCACCACCACCCTCACGTCACCAGGAGACATGCACCACCACCCTCACGTCACTAGGAGACGTGCACCACCACCCTCACGTCACCAGGAAACGTGCACCACCACCCTCACGTCACCAGGAGACGTGCACCACCACCCTCACGTCACTAGGAGACGTGCACCACCACCCTCACGTCACCAGGAGACATGCACCACCACCCTCACGTCATCAGACGTGCACCACCACCCACACGTCACCAGGAGACGTGCACCACCTCACGTCACCAGACGTGCACCACCACCCCTCACGTCACCAGGAGACGTGCACCACCACCCTCACGTCACTAGGAGACGTGCACCACCACCCTCACGTCACCAGGAGACGTGCACCACCACCCTCACGTCACCAGGAGACGTGCACCACCACCCTCACGTCACCAGGAGACATACACCACCACCCTCACGTCACTAGGAGACGTGCACCACCACCCTCACGTCACCAGGAGACGTGCACCACCACCCTCACGTCACCAGGAGACGTGCACCACCACCCTCACGTCACTAGGGGACGTGCACCACCACCCTCACGTCACCAGGAGACATGCACCACCACCCTCACGTCACCAGACGTGCACCACCACCCTCACGTCACCAGGAGACGTACACCACCACCCTCACGTCACCAGGAGACGTGCACTACCACCCTCACGTCAATAGGAGACGTGCACCACCACCCTCACGTCACCAGGAGACGTGCACCATCACCCCTCACGTCACCAGGAGACGTGCACCTCACCAGCACAGCGCTGGTTGCTCTCATCCCAGCAACAATGCCTCAGGGAAGAGCACACTGTTTGCCTGGGCTATTCCGCGAGCACGACGCTCGACCCCACCACTTTAAAATGGGAGATGAATGAACCCATTCACTCCGGCTTGGTTCCGTCGCCCAGGACAAACACAGCCAGGTACAGGAGGGTAAATAGTGATTAACACGCTTTCCTTGAGCGACGTGGAGGGTGAGTCAATACCTCAGCACGTCTAGCCTCGTCCCCCTCACAGGAGGAGTGCATGTCGCACCCTGGAAAACCCTACGGAGCGGCGCGGGCCCTCCACACACAACCTCGCATGACACGTCGGTCCCCCTCAACACAGCCAGCACGGCGGTCCCCTCAACATTGCTGGTTTAGCTGCCCCTCGATACAGCTGGTACGGCGGTCCTTCAACACAGCTGCTAAGGAAGCCCCTGAACACAGCTGGCAGGTCAGTCCCCCAAACACAGGTGGCACGCCAGTCTCCACAACACAGGTGACACGTCAGTCCCCACGACACAGGTGGCACGTCAGTCCCCACAACACAGGTGACACGTCAGTCCCCACAACACAGGTGACACGTCAGTCCCCAAAACACAGGGCACGTCAGTCCCCACAACACAGGTGGCACGTCAGTCCCCACAACACAGGTGGCACGCCTGTCCCCAAAACACAGGTGGCACGTCAGTCCCCACAACACAGGTGGCACGCCTGTCCCCAAAACACAGGTGTCACGTCAGTCCCCACAACACAGGTGGCACATCAGTCACAGGTGGCATGTCAGTCCCCACAACGCAGGTGACACGTCAGTCCTCAACACAGGTGGCACGTCAGTCCCCACAACACAGGAGCCACGCCAGTCCCCACGACAAAGGTGGCACGTCAGTCACCAAAATACAGGTGGCACGCCTGTCCCAACAACACAGGAGGCACGTCAGTCCCCACAACACAGGTGGCACGCCTGTCCCCACAACACAGGAGGCACGCCTGTCCCCACAACACAGGAGGCACGCCAGTCCCCACAACACAGGAGGCACGCCTGTCCCCACAACACAGGAGGCACGTCAGTCCCCACAACACAGGAGGCACGCCTGTCCCCACAACACAGGCGACACGTCAGTCCCCACAACACAGGTGACACGTCAGTCCCCACAACACAGGTGACACGTCAGTCCCCCACAACACAGGTGGCACGTCAGTCCCCCACAACACAGGTGGCACGTCAGTCCCCCACAACACAGGTGGCACGTCAGTCCCCACAACACAGGTGACACGTCAATCCTCACAACACAGGTGGCACGTCAATCCCCCACAACACAGGTGACACGTCAGTCCCTCACAACACAGGTGGCACGTCAGTCCCCACAACACAGGTGGCACGTCAGTCCCCACAACACAGGTGGCACGTCAGTCCCCCACAACACAGGTGGCACGTCAGTCCCCACAACACAGGTGACACGTCAGTCCCCCACAACACAGGTGGCACGTCAGTCCCCACAACACAGGTGGCACGTCAGTCCCCCACAACACAGGTGGCACGTCAGTCCCCACAACACAGGTGACACGTCAGTCCCCACAACACAGGTGGCACGTCAGTCCCCACAACACAGGTGGCACGTCAGTCCCCCACAACACAGGTGGTACGTCAGTCCCCACAACACAGGTGGCACGTCAGTCCCCACAACACAGGTGGCACGTCAGTCCCCACAACACAGGTGGCACGTCAGTCCCCACAACATAGGTGGCACGTCAGTCCCCAACACAGGTGGCACGTCAGTCTCCACAACATAGGTGGCACGTCAGTCCCCCACAACACAGGTGGCACGTCAGTCCCCACAACACAGGTGGCACGTCAGTCCCCACAACACAGGTGGCACGTCAGTCCTCTCAACATAGCTACTTCCCATCTGGTTCGCTGGTTTACTGATGGTCACCTGAATTCCAGAGATCCAGCTGGTTCGATGACGTCATTAACCAACCTCGCCTTCGCTTGCACCATCTTGATAGTTGTTAACACCTCTACTGACGTAACTCCACCTACACAACAGCTGTTAACACCTCTACTAACGTAACTCCACCTACACAACAGCTGTTAACACCTCTACTAACGTAACTCCACCTACACAACATCTGTTAACACCTCTACTGACGTAACTCCATCCAAACCACAGCTGTTAACATCTCTACTAACGTAACTCCATCCACACAACAGCTGTTAACACCTCTACTGACGTAACTCCATCCACACTACAGCTGTTAACACCTCTACTGACGTAACTCCATCCACACAACAGCTGTTAACACCTATCCACTGTGGGAGCTCCATCCACACATGCAGCCGGTAACTGACGAATTCTGTGCACAAGAAGAGACTACGGAACATTGTACACATCACTTTGAACGGTGGAAAAAAAGAAAAGAAAAGGGAGTCAGAGCAAGTAATACGCACACCCTGGCAAATAGGATGATCAAACAACAACAGTTAAAAATCCTCTGCTTCAGGATTAACATGATGGCATCTACCTCACCAGACCACCATCCAATACGACCCGGGGGTTTCGAAACCCACACGCACCCGGTGGCGAGCAGTTTCCGAATCTACATTTCCAGTCATCAGAACATGTTAAGACAGATATATTAGACGTCGTATCCTCGTCGGTGATCCAGAAGACCTCGACTTCACTGCTCGTGAGGCCGACGTTCGATCAATAAAACTCGGCGCCTCCATCAAGCGCTGGGTCAGTTAAGGGAGTCAGGCATATTGGAGGGGGTTCAACCAGGTGGCAAGACGTGCCTGGCCTGAGCCTCCCCTCGCCACTGTGCACCACCACAATGTCGGGAGCATGACTGGCTGCCTTCGCTCCCCTGACTTCCCTACCATATATATATATATATATATATATATATATATATATATATATATATATATATAGAGAGAGAGAGAGAGAGAGAGAGAGAGAGAGAGAGAGAGAGAGAGAGAGAGAGATGGGGGTGGAGAGGCGAGTGTAAAACTCACGCCGTACTGTACAAATAGGCCAATCCACACAGAGTTATTCCCTGAGGGAGAGGTGTGGGGTGGAGGTGTGGATAAGGGAGGTGGTTTGGGTGGAGGAGGTGGGGTGCAGGAGCAGCAAGACACAACAGCCAGCCGGTCAGTATATCCTGCACAGGCCAGACAAAGACGCGTTCCTTGCCGGGTTATGTGAGGCTGGGTCACGCCACCACCTGCAGCCTGCAGTGTTGCACTCCCCCTCCCGCGCCCGGTGGACAGTCTACGGTCTCGACCGTCCGAGGTTCACGTCCGTGGCCACGTGCACATTCCCTGTGACACCATCCGACGCCCAGCTACACACGAGGGAAACACCAACGAAAAGTCATCACAACGAAGCGCCGGCAGACAAGCCTTCATTATGAACACGCTCGGGTGTCAACACCCAACAGATCATCCAGCCCCTCCTGACCGCGACGCATTCACGGCCCGCCCAGGGTAGAGCGCACGGGGTTCGAATCCTACTTGCGGCAGTCGGTCCACACTCAGTCAACTCAGCTGCTCATCCACCCCCTAGGAGTCCGTCGATAAAATGTGTTTCCAGAGTCAGCGAAGTAGCGCCAGGAAACAAACGATGAACAGCCCACACATTATATATATATATATATATATATATATATATATATCACATTATATATATATATATATATATATATATATATATATATATATATATATATATATATATATATATATATATAAAGCGTCCACGCACGCACATTTACATACACATATATACAAGATGGAAAGGATCACAATTTTGCGCGTGATCAAGAGACTCCTACGAGTCAACGGGGAAAATGAAACACGATAAGTTCCCAAGTGCACTTTCGTGTAATAATCACATCATCAGGGAAGACACAAGAGAGAAATATAACAGTTGATATACAACGAAGAAACGTAGCTGGGACGCCATTTGGTAAACTTGCGATTGTCTTGGACAATCGCATGTTTACCAAATGTTTACCAAATGGCGTCCTATCTTCGTCGCTTCGTTGTATATCAACTGACTGTTATATTTCTCTTGTGTCTCCCCTGATGTTGTGATTATTACACGAAAATGCACTTGGGAACTTATCGTGTTTCACTTTCCCCGTTGACTCATAGGGACACATATACACATGTACATATTCATACTTGCTTGCCTTCATCCATTCCTGTCGCTACCGTGTCACAGGGGATATAGCGTTGCTATCCCCCGCTTTCAGCGAGGTTGTCCCAGGAAAACAGACAAAAAGGCCACATTCGTTCACACTTAGTCTCTAGCTGTCATGTGTAATGCACCGAAACCACAGCTCCCTTTCCACATCCAGGAACAACAGACCTTTCTATGGTTTACCCCAGACGCTTCACATGCCCTGGTTCAGTCCATTGACAGCACGTCGACCCCGGCATACCACATCGTTCCAGTTCACTTTATACCTTGTACGCCTCTCACCCTCCTCTATGTTCAGGTCCCGATCGCTTAAAATCTTTTTCACTCCATCCTTCCACCTCCAATATGGTCTCCCGCTTCTCCTTGTTCCCGCCACCTCTGCCATTTCATGTGTGGCGGGGTGGGGACAGAAATGAATGAAGGCAGAAAGTGTGGATGTGTACACGTGTGTATATATGTATATGTCTGTGTATGTATATGTATGTATACAATGAAATGTATAGGTACGTATAAGTGCGAGTATGGGCGTTTATTTATATACATGTGTACGTGGAAGGTTTGGGCCATTCTTTCGTGTGCTTCCTTGTGCTACCTCGCTAACGCGTGAGACAGTGATTAAGTATTATAATAATAATAATAATAATAATATATATATATATATATATATATATATATATATATATATATATATATATATATATATATATATATATATATATATATATATATATATATATATATATATATATATATATATATATTAATACTATTAATACTGCCGTCTCAGGAAACATAAGAAAAATAAAACCACGGGTAAATAGGCATCTATCACCTATACAATACTGCCTGAAGGAAATCCTTACCACCCCAACGTCTCAGCACGACTCAACACGTAGCAGGGACAAATCACATGACTCCGGTCGTGAGGAAGATTCCTGAAACCCTTGGAACTCTGCCACTGCCTGGATGAGGGCTGGACTGTCTGTTGACGTCACACTACCATCCAGTCGTGAGGGGAAATGTGAATGACACATCTGGTAACACCTACGTGTCCTCAGTATTTCCAAGCACAGGCACCAACGGGCTGAGTACATCTGCGACCGAATGGAACTAAGGTCACTCCAAAAGGCTGCACGTACCGTCGTGCTCAAGGGTCGTACCGTCGTGCTCAAGGGTCGTACCGTCGTGCTCAAGGGTCGTACTGTCGTGCTCAGGGGGCGTACCGTCGTGCTCAAGGGTCGTACTGTCGTGCTCAGGGGGCGTACTGTCCTGCTCAGGGGGCGTACCGTTGTGTTCAAAGGGCGTACGTTGTGCTCAAGGGGCGTACCGTTGTGCTCAAGGGTCGTACTGCCGTGCTCAGGGGGCGTACCGTTGTGCTCAAGGGTCGTACTGTCGTGCTCAGGGGGCGTACCGTTGTGCTCAAGGGTCGTACTGTCGTGCTCAGGGGGCGTACCGTCGTGCTCAAGGGTCGTACTGCCGTGCTCAAGGGTCGTACCGTCGTGCTCAAGGGTCGTACTGTCGTGCTCAGGGGGCGTACCGTTGTGCTCAAGGGTCGTACTGTCGTGCTCAGGGGGCGTACCGTTGTGTTCAAGGGGCGTACGTTGTGCTCAAGGGTCGTACCATCAAGTTCAAGCATCGTGCCGTCGTACTCAAAGGACGGATCGCCGTGCTCAAGGGTCGTACCGTCCTGCTCAAGCGTCGTACCGCCGTGCTCAAAAGTCGTACCGTCGTGCTTAAAATTCGTACCGTCGTGCTAGGGTCGTGCCCACGAGCTTAAACAGTAAGTTCAAAGGGCAGAACAATCCAGTAGTGAGTTTTCTTTTTCTTTTTTACGATCATCGGGCCTCTGCTTGGTCCGACACGCGCTTCATGCCTGTAGGCGGCCCGTTCCCTGGTTTTCATGCAGGGTCTTCTGAGATGCGGGCAACTTCTTATGGAGATGGGTGCTGGGCGTGCTATGGTCATATGGGAGGTGGGTATTCACCTATGGTCCTTCAGTAGTGAGAAGGCGGGCAGGCTGGGGCAGGCGAGGGAGGCCTCCGTCAGCCTGGGGAGACACAACCCAGGGGGGGAGGGAAGGTAGTAGGACTGACCTCGTCCACCTAGGCCCGTCCAAACACCCACCAACGCCACGCCCCCACATAATCCTCCCACACTCGGCCAAATAATCTCCCGGGTCTCGCCATGTGGCGACTCAACTCATGCTATGAGGAAGACGGAGCGAGCGACTCGTTAAACTACAGTGACATATAAAAAAAAATATTAATAATTCCAGTTTCAAAACTAGTTCTGACAGACTGTTAACTACGCCAGGATGTCGCAACGTTACACACGAAGCATGGAAATATGGCCTGACACCACTATGTGATGCTCTCTAGCTGTGTGTGTGTGTGTGAGAGAGAGAGAGAGAGAGAGAGAGAGAGAGAGAGAGAGAGAGAGAGAGAGAGAGAGAGAGACAGAGTGTGTGTGTGTGTGTGTGTGTGTGTGTGTGTGTGTGTGTGCAGGTTAAGTACCACACATGTACCATCCCGACATCACTTTACGCGATGATCAGAACCGACACCACTGCTACACTGAAATGCCTCATTAAAATGACATCCAGAATGGTTTCTTACACATGTCAATCCAACGTAATGATATATATATATATATATTTTCATATTATTCGCCATTCCCCGCATTAGCGAGGTAGCCTTTGAGGAAATATCCTCACCTGGCCCCCTTCTCTGTTCCTTCTTTTGTAAAATAAAATAAAAAAAATGAGAGGGGAGGATTTCCAGCCCCCCTCTGGAATATATATATATATATATATATATATATATATATATATATATATATATATATATATATATATATATATATATTTCTTTTTGTTCACGGGGAAATGAAACACGGTAAGTTCCCAAGTGCACTTTCGTGTAATGATCACATCATCAGGATAGACACAAGAAAGAAATATAAGTCAGTTGAGATACACAGAGACGTAGTAGCTAGGACGTCATTTAGCAGACAAAGTGACTACCCGAGTGGAGATGTACGGGTGCGTTCAAGACTGGCAGCCTGCTTATCATAAAATTTGTCATGTGGGCAAGAAAGGAAACTGTTTACAAAATTTCATCAACAATAAAGCTATCCAATTTGTATAGACCTTCACCAATATCAAGGTAACAATTCTTTGTACATCAAATCACAGAAGATTAGATGATATATCTCGCGGTACAGGAGTTAAAGAGTTAATAACTGACATGACTTTACTCCAGTCAATAGAATGATCATAATCTTTAAAATGATTAAACAAAGGCATTTGATTCTTATCCTATTCTTATATTTTATCTTTGTTGCTTAAGTCTAACAGAAAGATCCTTACCAGTCTGCACAACATATATCAATTTTTACATGGTACTCTATAGACATACCCTGCAGAATTTTCTGGTGAGTTTATGATTTAGATATTCTTTATAGTATTGTTGTGCTGAAGGCAACACTTGCACGAAAAGGATTTAAGCAACATGGTACTCCACACCTGTGGTTCATCCTGTCAGTCTCCACACCTGTGGTTCATCCTGTCAGTCTCCACACCTGTGGTTCACCCTGTCAGCCTCCACACATGTGGTTCAACCCTGTCAGTCTCCACACCTGTAGTTCACCCTGTCAGCGTCCACACCTGTGGTTCACCCTATCAGTCTCCACACCTGTGGTTCACCCTGTCAGCGTCCACACCTGTGGTTCACCCTATCAGTCTCCACACCTGTGGTTCATCCTGTCAGCGTCCACACCTGTGGTTCACCCTATCAGTCTCCACACCTGTGGTTCACCCTGTCAGTCTCCACACCTGTGGTTCACCCTGTCAGCCTCCACACCTGTGGTTCACCCTGTCAGTCTCCACACCTGTGGTTCACCCTGTCAGTCTCCACACCTGTGGTTCACCCTGTCAGTCTCCACACCTGTGGTTCACCCTGTCAGTCTCCACACCTGTAGTTCATCTTGTCAGCGTCCACACCTGTGGTTCACCCTATCAGTCTCCACACCTGTGGGTCACCCTGTCAGTCTCCACACCTGTGATTCACCCTGTCAGTCTCCACACCTGTGGTCACCCTGTTAGTCTCCACACCTGTGGTTCACCCTGTCAGTCTCCACACCTGTAGTTCATCTTGTCAGCGTCCACACCTGTGGTTCACCCTGTCAGTCTCCACACCTGTAGTTCATCTTGTCAGTCTCCACACCTGTGGGTCACCCTGTCAGTCTCCACACCTGTGGTTCACCCTGTCAGTCTCCACACCTGTGGTCACCCTGTCAGTTTCCACACCTGTGGTCACCCTGTCAGTCTCCACACCTGTGGTTCACCCTGTCAGTCTCCACACCTGTAGTTCATCTTGTCAGCGTCCACACCTGTGGTTCACCCTATCAGTCTCCACACCTGTGGTTCACACTATCAGTCTCCACACCTGTGGTCACCCTATCAGTCTCCACACCTGTGGTTCACCCTGTCAGCGTCCACACCTGTGGTCACCCTATCAGTCTCCACACCTGTGGTTCACACTATCAGTCTCCACACCTGTGGTCACCCTATCAGTCTCCACACCTGTGGTTCACCCTATCAGTCTCCACACCTGTGGTTCACACTATCAGTCTCCACACCTGTGGTCACCCTATCAGTCTCCACACCTGTGGTTCACCCTGTCAGCGTCCACACCCATACATTCTGTCCCTTCATTCATTAAAATTATTCCCGATCTATTAAAACTCCCTCGCGATCTAACACGGGCAAAATCTCCTGAAAAATGCCCCGCCCCGAATTTTCAAAATAACGACTTGAAACGCAAGAGGAAAACCACAAAAAAAGAAAGAAAAAAAATTGGCCATATAACAAGGCACCAGTTAACGAAATATGACAGCGCCATCTGACCAATTACCTACATAGGGCGGGGACAGCGTGACCCCGGGAAAACTGCGAAAAAAAAAAAAATCCCTTCACACATGTTGATGATGTCTACAAAACTACTACTGTTGGCCTCTGTTACCCCAGTGCTGAACGAGGCAAGACACACTCCGAACACACCCGCTTTTACTCAGTAGCAAACTACAGTTTCATATCCACGCTTACCTCTAGGATTTTCCCTCGATGACCCAGATGTCTGTTCCTGTTGCTCCCTGGCTATGGCTGGGGATGGAGAACACATACAAGACAACGTAAATATTTACTGATACCCCAAAGCCGAATAAAAAAAAAAAAAAAAAAACACCATCACACAAAAAGGCAGACAGAACCAGTACAAGCTGGAACTTGAGATGGAAAATTACGGTCAAACATTCATATCATCATGAACCGAATATTCATATGTCATTATGGTAATCCTGACCGTTAGTTTTATGAGCGTGTGTGTGTGTGTGTGTGTGTGTGTGTGTGTGAGTTCCCCCAAGCCTCTAGCACCGTCTCGGTCCGCGTGACGCCGCTGGCCTGGAATATTCCAGAGCATTCGTAGCATTATCTCCGGAATAACATGGGCTTCCTTGAGTACCGGGAGAATGGTACACACAAACACACACACAGTAACACCACTATACGACTTGGTGAAATCTGGCAATGAAAACAGTTTCCAGACAAGGAAATTCCCGCTGGAGAGGACCGGTGTAAACAGAGAAAGGAAGCACACTGCCATAACCAATGACCGGTAGTCTTAGCCTCCGTGTATACTCGCCACCACAACAATATCGACTCAGCTGAAATGTTTGTAATCTGGCTTTTATTCTACGTGTAATACAAAACTCTTCGTTGTACAACGAGGCTTCATTTCATTGCATCATACATAACGAACATTCTTTGAAAGTTATACAAAGCTATTCATTATTAAACAACGGTTCTTTTCAAAGGTTTTGCATTATGTCAGAGACGTTTCATTTTCTTAAATCATACGAAGTTCTTTATCATTATACTAATGACGCTCTTTAACACTTTTTGATACTACCGTGTAAACTCGTCTGTAAGCCTACCTCGTGTACAAGTCGACCGAAGTTTCTGAAGGTAATGGAACAACAAATTCGGGAAATAACGTTAAATTGCTAACGTCGGAAACAGCAGACAAGTATATATATATATATATATATATATATATATATATATATATATATATATATATATATATCCCTGGGGATAGGCGAGAAAGAATACTTCCCACGTATTCCCTAAGTGTCGTAGAAGGCGACTAAAAGGGAAGGGAGCGGGGGGCTGGAAATCCTCCCCTCATTTTTTTTTTTCCAAAAGAAGGAACAGAAAAGAGGGCCAGGTGAGGATATTCCCACAAAGGCCCAGTCCTCTATTCTTAACGCTACCTCGCTAATACGGGAAATGGCGAATAGTATGAAAGAAAAAGAAAAGAAATATATATATATATATATATATATATATATATATATATATATATATATATATATATATATATATATATGTATATATATATATAAATATAATATATATATATATATATATATATATATATATATATATATATATATATATATATATATATATTAGAAAGGATCACAATTTTGCGCGTGATCAAGATATTCCTATGGGCCCACGGGGAAAATGAAACACGATAAGTTCCCAAGTGCACTTTCGTGTAATAATCACATCATCAGGGGGGACACAAGAAAGACATATAACATTCAGTTGATATACATCGAAGAGACGAAGCTAGGACGCCATTTGGTAAACATGCGATTGTCTTGGAACGTTATCTTGGAAAGCAAAAATGGTTATGTTTGAAGGAATAGTGGTTCCAACAATGTTATACGGTTGCGAGGCGTGGGCTATAGATAGAGTTGTGCGGAGGAGGGTGGATGTGCTGGAAATGAGATGTTTGAGGACAACATGTGGTGTGAGGTGGTTAGATCGAGTAAGTAATGAAAGAGTAAGAGAGATGTGTGGTGATAAAAAGAGTGTGGTTGAGATAGCAGAAGAGGGTGTTTTGAAATGGTTTGATCTCATGGAGAGAATGAGTGAGGAAAGACTGACCAAGAGGATATATGTGTCAGAGGTGGAGGGAACGAGAAGCGGGAGACCAAATTGGAGGTGGAAAGATGGAGTGAAAAAGATTTTGAGTGATCGGGGCCTGAACATGCAGGAGGGCGAAAGGCGTGCAAGGAATAGAGTGAATTGGAACGATGTGGTATACCGGGGTCGACGTGCTGTCAATGGACTGAACCAGGGCATGCAAAGCGTCTATATATATATATATATATATATATATATATATATATATATATATATATATATATATATATATATATATATATATGCCCCTCGTACAGGTCCTGGTATCATAACCCCCAGATCTCCTGCAGCTTCGTGGCTGCACAACTAACAAGGACAGGATGGACACCTAAGGTGAAGAGGCCACTGTGCTCTCTGATTGGTCAACAACCGACGATAGATCCCCCCCCCCCCCCCCCGTTCATAACCCAGGCGTGTATCCTGGACTGGGTGAAGGGGATGGCGAATTCAAAAATCGCTGAGACAATGATGAACAGCTCACAGCAATAGCGTCATACAATCTTAAAGAGCCTAAGAGGTTTTCCCAGTTATTTAAGATGTCAAATGCAATCACTACTATCTGTCAAATTCTCATAAAACTGAAGAAAGCTGTTGTGCGGAAGTCTGACCACCAGTCATGCGAAGAAAAAAAAAAAATCCATGATATTTGATAACATGTAACAGGTGAATGTAAGTATCAAGAAAGTTTTGTTCGCTGTTGGGAATTAATATATTTTGGCAGGCAGAGGCAATGTCGTTATCATATGTTAATCTACGTAAGTGTTTTGTGAAGATGGCGATACTGAAATGGGGTATCATTCGTTACCAGGTAAATCACTGAGGCAATTATATACATTTACTTCTTTTTATACTATCCGCCATTTCCCGCATCGTTATATACATATAGGTAAATAATCATGCCTCCTTTCTAGGAACTAAAGGTCATAGAATTAAGTGTAAGAATATACTAACCATCATTACTGTTCAGGTTATCCCGAGGGAAGTGTGAAAAGCGGGAAGATTGCATCAGCTTACACGACACCAAAACAAGACGCGTCAAAGCTGCTCTGAAACGTGGTAGATGAAATTCAACGCGAGCGAATGTGAAGTTATGTGGATGGGATAATGGGTAAGAAGGAAGTCCGGCGTAGTTTTTGTGTGTGATGCGGACTTGAGAACACAAATCGTCCCTCCCCTGACAAATTGTCTGCTGGCAAATATGAGAATAGCTTTCAAGTATACATAAAGACGTACTTAGTTAGCTGTTCATAACCTACATAGGGATAAAACAAGAATATGTTTCCGAAGTTTGGTCACCACACCCATAGAAGCATAAATAACTCATAGAGAAGGTCTAGATTAGGGCAACAAAGATGGTACCAGAATTCAGAGAGCTACGCTAAGGGGAAAAGCACGAGGCTTAAATTTACACACCTTGGAAGAGAGAAGACTGAGGAGTGACCTGATCACAAACTATAAGGTTCTAAAAGGTTTATGATGTAGACAATGGACAGTCCTTTGAAAGAAGGAGAGATAGAGCAAAACAGAGGACATATATGAAAGTAAGAAACTTGTAAAGACGTAAAAATCTACTTCTTATAATATAAGAGTAGTGGACGAATGGATTATGGTTAGTGTAGACAGCATATCTAAATTGACGAGGCTCTATGATTTTAGAGTGTTTAAGAAATGAGTTCCCATTTGTGTAAAACATCCTCCACGTAATGTACAAATACGTAATCATATTCATTTATTCTATTTATTATACTTTGTCGCTGTTTCCCACGTTAGCGAGGTAGCGCAAGGAAACAGACGAAAGAATGGCCCAACCCACCCACATACACATGTATATACATACACGTCCACACACGCACGCACACACACACACATATG
This sequence comes from Panulirus ornatus, assembly GCF_036320965.1. Lineage (NCBI taxonomy): Eukaryota > Metazoa > Arthropoda > Malacostraca > Decapoda > Palinuridae > Panulirus > Panulirus ornatus. Next base: position 25,064,314 of record NC_092240.1, read on the forward strand.
TGTGTGTGTGTGTGTGTGTGTTAGCAACAACACCAGGAAACCCCCCATCAACCAGTGCAACAGCTCGACCTTGGTAGTAATAACCCAAATCCAGTCTTCCCCACCCGACTGTGTGACCCCCGACCGTCAGCAGTTCATCACAGAGGAGCTTCAGTGCACGGGATCGATCGATCACTTTACCGAGATCAACAATGTTGAAATGATCCACTATGGTAGGGTGGTGAGAAGCATGTAGGTACAGCGATGCAACTCAACACTGGCCATGTTGAGGTGAAGGTCACACGGACTATGTCCAGCGCGGTGTAGCCTATCACCGTTTGCCATTATGCCCAGCATTGTAGCCTATCACCGTTTGCCATTATGCCCAGCATTGTAGCCTATCACCGTTTGCCATTATGCCCAGCATTGTAGCCTATCACCGTTTGCCATTATGCCCAGCATTGTAGCCTATCACCGTTTGCCATTATGCCCAGCATTGTAGCCTATCACCGTTTGCCATTATGCCCAGCATTGTAGCCTATCACCGTTTGCCATTATGCCCAGCATTGTAGCCTATCACCGTTTGCCATTATGCCCAGCATTGTAGCCTATCACCGTTTGCCATTATGCCCAGCATTGTAGCCTATCACCGTTTGCCATTATGCCCAGCATTGTAGCCTATCACCGTTTGCCATTATGCCCAGCATTGTAGCCTATCACCGTTTGCCATTATGCCCAGCATTGTAGCCTATCACCGTTTGCCATTATGCCCAGCATTGTAGCCTATCACCGGGTGACACTAGTCGTCACCACTGGTGTATCTATCGTCGGGAGGCAACGATAGCACACGAGTTCCTGCTTTCTCCATCAGGCAGCATGGCCAGTGTGAAGATAATCACACTCAAATCCTCCACTACACAACAGCAGCATGTAGCAGTGAAACTAGGGCAAGACACTATTATGTAAGGGTAAGTAACCTTTCATCCAAGGCCGACGGATAAATACTTTCAAAATCCCTACAACCTGAAACCCTTGTATGCCTTACCTGCTAACACTACCGACTTTGAACACACACAAACACACACACACAAAAAAAGCATCGTTTCATTATTTTCATTATTTCTGTAAAGAAATACATATATCGTGTTTACTGTCACTATAAAATATTTACAATTATGAAGTGGTCCCGCTACAGTGTTCAGTCTTTCTGTCGTAATTTTTCCACGCTTTATTTTAGCCGTCACTTTAATTAGATGTATCACAAATGAACGTCTCAAAATCCAGGATATGGTCCCAGCAAAGGAGATTACCATACCAAAATTCTCTCTCAATTTCCTGCGACGTTGTCATGTGTTAATATTTTGATATAGGTGATGCTGTCCAATAACATGTTACCGCCATTAAAGAGATGCTCGTCGTCTGCTAGCATCACATCGAGGCCGGGGTCAGGGAGGTTTTGTACAATGCCCGTTCTGTCTCCATTCCCATGAACTCTTGACTTACATTAGCGCCAATTCGCTAACAAAAGAAAGCCGAACCATGACCCCATGGATGAAGGTTGATCCACCAAGATATTCTGTGACTCTGATACAATCAACCGATAGTTTACTCGTGACAATCTACTCAAGAGAACCAGACTAACCTTAATTGGGCGCTCCATTCGATGTTTTTTTAATGCAGCTTTGGCGGCCTTCTTAGAGTAGCATGCTCCCATAGCATGCTCCTGCCGAAAACAAAAGGAATAACTTCAGTATACACAAGAAAGGTCATATAAATATCAATATTATACAGTTTCTAAAACTCAAATAAAAAAAAATACTAATCTCACCCTAAGCCTACTACAAAACAAAAAAAAAAATAGAATACGTTGCAATAAGCATTCACAATAATACTAATAATAGTTCTCTCATATATATATATATATATATATATATATATATATATATATATATATATATATATAATATACTTCCAACGCATTCCTCACGTGTCGTAGAAGGCGACTAAAGGGGACGGGAGCGGGGGGCCAGAAACCCTCCCCTCCTTGTATTTTAACTTTCTAAAAGGGGAAACAGAAGAAGGAGTCACGCGGGGAGTGCTTATCCTCCTCGAAGGCTGAGATTGGGGTGTCTAAATGTGTGTGGATGTGACCAAGATGAGAAAAAAGGAGAGATAGGTAGTATGTTTGAGGAAAGGAACCTGGATGTTTTGGCTCTGAGTGAAACGAAGCTCAAGGGTAAAGGGGAAGAGTGGTTTGGGAATGTCTTGGGAGTAAAGTCAGGAGTTAGTGAGAGGACAAGAGCAAGGGAAGGAGTAGCACTACTTTTGAAACAGGAGTTGTGGGAGCAAGTGATAGTGTAAGAAAGTAAATTCTAGATTCATATGGGTAAAGCTGAAAGTTGATGGAGAGAGATGGGTGATTATTGGTGCATATGCACCTGGGCATGAGAAGAAAGATCATGAGAGGCAAGTGTTTTGGGAGCAGCTGAATGAGTGTGTTAGTGGTTTTGATGCACAAGACCGGGTTATAGTGATGGGTGATTTGAATGCAAAGGTGAGTAATGTGGCAGTTGAGGGAATAATTGGTATACATGGGGTGTTCAGTGTTGTAAATGGAAATGGTGCAGAGCTTGTAGATTTATGTCCTGAAAAAGGACTGGTAATTGGGAATACCTGGTTTAAAAAGCGAGATATACATAAGTATACGTATGTAAGTAGGAGAGATGGCCAGAGAGCGTTAATGGATTACGCGTTAATTCATAGGCGCGCGAAAGAGAGACTTTTGGATGTTAATATGCTGAGAGGCGCAACTGGAGGGATGTCTGATCATTATCTTGTGGAGGCGAAGGTGAAGATTTGAGGGGGTTTTCAGAAAAGAAGAAAGAATGTTGAGGTGAAGAGAGTGGTGAGAGTAAGTGAGCTTGGGAAGGAGACTTGTGCGAGGAAGTACCAGGAGAGACTGAGTACAGAATGGAAAAAGGTGAGAACAAAGGAGGTAAGGGGAGTGGGGGAGGAATGGGATGTATTTAGGGAATCAGTGATGGCTTGCGCAAAAGATGCTTGTGGCATGAGAAGCGTGGGAGGTGGGTTGATTAGAAAGGGTAGTGAGTGGTGGGATGAAGAAGTAAGATTATTAGTGAAAGAGAAGAGAGAGGCATTTGGACGATTTTTGTAGGGAAAAATGCAAATGAGTGGGAGATGTATAAAAGAAAGAGGCAGGAGGTCAAGAGAAAGGTGCAAGAGGTGAAAAAGAGGGCAAATGAGAGTTGGGGTGAGAGAGTATCATTAAATTTTAGGGAGAATAAAAAGATGTTTTGGAAGGAGGTAAATAAAGTGCGTAAAATAAGGGAACAAATCGGAACTTCAGTGAAGGGCGCTAATGGGGAGGTGATAAGTAGTGGTGATGTGAGAAGGAGATGGAGTGAGTATTTTGCAGGTTTGTTGAATGTGTTTGATGATAGAGTGGCAGATATAGGGTGTTTTGGTCGAGGTGGTGTGCAAAGTGAGAGGGTTAGGGAAAATTATTTGGTAAACAGAGAAGAGGTAGTAAAAGCTTTATAGAAGATGAAAGCCGGCAAGGTAGCAGGTTTGGATGGTATTGCAGTGGAATTTATTAAAAAAGGGGGTGACTGTATTGTTGACTGGTTGGTAAGATTTTTTAATGTATGGATGATTCATGGTGAGGTGCCTGAGGATTGGCGGAATGCCTGCATAGTGCCATTGTACAAAGGCAACGGGGATAAGAGTGAGTGCTCAAATTACAGAGGTATAAGTTTGTTGAGTATTCCTGGCAAATTATATGGGAGGGTATTGATTGAGAGGGTGAAGGCATGTACAGAGCATCAGATTGGGGAAGAGCAGTGTGGTTTCAGAAGTGGTAGAGGATGTGTGGATCAGGTGTTTGCTTTGAAGAATGTATGTGAGAAATACTTAGAAAAGCAAATGGATTTGTATGTAGCATTTATGGATCTGGAGAAGGCATATGATAGAGTTGATAGAGATGCTCTGTGGAAGGTATTAAGAATATATGGTGTGGGAGGCAAGTTGCTAGAAGCAGTGAAAAGTTTTTATCGAGGATGTAAGGCATGTGTACGTGTAGGAAGAGAGAAAAGTGATTGGTTCTCAGTGAATGTAGGTTTGCGGCAGGGGTGTGTGATGTCTCCATGGTTGTTTAATTTGTTTATGGATGGGGTTGTTAGGGAGGTGAATGCAAGAGTTTTGGAAAGAGGGGCAAGTATGAAGTCTGTTGGGGATGAGAGAGCTTAGGGAAGTGAGTCAGTTGTTGTTCGCTGATGATACAGCGCTGGTGGCTGATTCATGTGAGAAACTGCAGAAGCTGGTGACTGAGTTTGGTAAAGTGTGTGAAAGAAGAAAGTTAAGGGTAAATGTGAATAAGAGCAAGGTTATTAGGTACAGTAGGGTTGAGGGTCAAGTCAATTGGGAGGTGAGTTTGAATGGAGAAAAACTGGAGGAAGTGAAGTGTTTTAGATATCTGGGAGTGGATCTGGCAGCGGATGGAACCATGGAAGCGGAAGTGAATCATAGGGTGGGGGAGGGGGCGAAAATCCTGGGAGCCTTGAAGAATGTGTGGAAGTCGAGAACATTATCTCGAAAAAGCAAAAATGGGTATGTTTGAAGGAATAGTGGTTCCAACAATGTTGTATGGTTGCGAGGCGTGGGCTATGGATAGAGTTGTGCGCAGGAGGATGGATGTGCTGGAAATGAGATGTTTGAGGACAATGTGTGGTGTGAGGTGGTTTGATCGAAGTAACGTAAGGGTAAGAGAGATGTGTGGAAATAAAAAGAGCGTGGTTGAGAGAGCAGAGAGGGTGTTTTGAAATGGTTTGGTCACATGGAGAGAATGAGTGAGGAAAGATTGACCAAGAGGATATATAGTGTCGGAGGTGGAGGGAACGAGGAGAAGAGGGAGACCAAATTGGAGGTGGAAAGATGGAGTGAAAAAGATTTTGTGTGATCGGGGCCTGAACATGCAGGAGGGTGAAAGGAGGGCAAGGAATAGAGAGAATTGGAGCGATGTGGTATACAGGGGTTGACGTGCTGTCAGTGGATTGAATCAAGGCATGTGAAGCGTCTGGGGTAAACCATGGAAAGCTGTGTAGGTATGTATATTTGCGTGTGTGGACGTGTGTATGTACATGTGTATGGGGGGGGGGTTGGGCCATTTCTTTCGTCTGTTTCCTTGCGCTACCTCGCAAACGCGGGAGACAGCGACAAAGTATAAAAAAAAAAAAAAAAAAATATATATATATATATATATATATATATATATATATCCCTGGGGATAGGGGAGAAAGAATACTTCCCACGTATTCCCTGCGTGTCGTTGAAGGCGACTGAAAGGGAAGGGAGCGGGGGGCTGGAAATCCTCCCCTCTCGTTTTTTTTTTAAATTTTCCAAAAGAAGGAACAGAGAACGAGGCCAGGTGAGGATATTCCCTCAGAGGCCCAGTCCTCTGTTCTTAACGCATATGAAGTGCGCGTTCATATGGAATATATATATATATATATATATATATATATATATATATATATATATATATATATATATATATATATATATTTTTTTTTTTTTATTATACTTTGTCGCTGTCTCCCGCGTTTGCGAGGTAGCGCAAGGAAACAGGCGAAAGAAATGGCCCAACCCCCCCCCACCCATACACATGTATATACATACGTCCACACACGCAAATATACATACCTACACAGCTTTCCATGGTTTACCCCAGTCGCTTCACATGCCTTGATTCAATCCACTGACAGCACGTCAACCCCGGTATACCACATCGCTCCAATTCACTCTATTCCTTGCCCTCCTTTCACCCTCCTGCATGTTCAGGCCCCGATCACTCAAAATCTTTTTCACTCCATCTTTCCACCTCCAATTTGGTCTCCCTCTTCTCCTCGTTCTCTCCACCTCCGACACATATATCCTCTTGGTCAATCTTTCCTCACTCATTCTCTCCATGTGACCAAACCGCTTCAAAACATCCTCTTCTGCTCTCTCAACCACGCTCTTTTTATTTCCACACATCTCTCTTACCCTTACGTTACTCACTCGATCAAACCACCTCACACCACACATTGTCCTCAAACATCTCATTTCCAGCACATCCATCCTCCTGCGCACAACTCTATCCATAGCCCACGCCTCGCAACCATACAACATTGTTGGAACCACTATTCCTTCAAACATACCCATTTTTGCTTTCCGAGATAATGTTCTCGACTTCCACACATTCTTCAAGGCCCCCAGAATTTTCGCCCCCTCCCCCACCCTATGATCCACTTCCGCTTCCATGGTTCCATCCGCTGACAGATCCACTCCCAGATATCTAAAACACTTCACTTCCTCCAGTTTTTCTCCACTCAAACTCACCTCCCAATTGACTTGACCCTTAATCCTACTGTACCTAATAACCTTGCTCTTATTCACATTTACTCTTGACTTTCTTCTTCCACACACTTCACCAAACTCAGTCACCAGCTTCTGCAGTTTCTCACATGAATCAGCCACCAGCGCTGTATCATCAGCGAACAACAACTGACTCACTTCCTAAGCTCTCTCATCCCCAACAGACTTCATACTTGCCCCTCTTTCCAAAACTCTTGCATTTACCTCCCTAACAACCCCATCCATAAACAAATTAAACAACCATGGAGACATCACACACCCCTGCCGCAAACCTACATTCACTGAGAACCAATCACTTTCCTCTTTTCCTACACGTACACATGCCTTACATCCTCGATAAAAACTTTTCACTGCTTCTAACAACTTTCCTCCCACACCATATATTCTTAATACCTTCCACAGAGCATCTCTATCAACTCTATCATATGCCTTCTCCAGATCCATAAATGCTACATACAAATCCATTTGCTTTTCTAAGTATTTCTCACATACATTCTTCAAAGCAAACACCTGATCCACACATCCTCTACCACTTCTGAAACCACACTGCTCTTCCCCGATCTGATGCTCTGTACATGCCTTCACCCTCTCAATCAATACCCTCCATATAATTTACCAGGAATACTCAACAAACTTATACCTCTGTAATTTGAGCACTCACTCTTATCCCCTTTGCCTTTGTACAATGGCACTATGCACGCATTCCGCCAATCCTCAGGCACCTCACCATGAGTTATACATACATTAAATAACCTTACCAACCAGTCCACAATACAGTCACCCCCTTTTTTAATAAATTCCACTGCAATACCATCCAAACCTGCTGCCTTGCCGGCTTTCATCTTCCGCAAAGCTTTCACTACCTCTTCTCTGTTTACCAAATAATTTTCCCTAACCCTCTCACTTTGCACACCACCTCGACCAAAACACCCTATATCTGCCACTCTATCATCAAACACATTCAACAAACCTTCAAAATACTCACTCCATCTCCTTCTCACATCACCACTACTTGTTATCACCTCCCCATTTGCGCCCTTCACTGAAGTTCCCATTTGCTCCCTTGTCTTACGCACTTTATTTACCTCCTTCCAGAACATCTTTTTATTTTCCCTAAAATTTAATGATACTCTCTCACCCCAACTCTCATTTGCCCTTTTTTTTCACCTCTTGCACCTTTCTCTTGACCTCCTGTCTCTTTCTTTTATACATCTCCCACTCAATTGCATTTTTTCCCTGCAAAAATCGTCCAAATGCCTCTCTCTTCTCTTTCACTAATACTCTTACTTCTTCATCCCACCACTCACTACCCTTTCTAATCAACCCACCTCCCACTCTTCTCATGCCACAAGCATCTTTTGCACAATCCATCACTGATTCACTAAATACATCCCATTCCTCCCCCACTCCCCTTACTTCCATTGCTCTCACCTTTTTCCATTCTGTACTCAGTCTCTCCTGGTACTTCCTCACACAGGTCTCCTTGCTACCTTGCTAACGCGGGAAATGGCGAATAGTATGAAAAAAATGAATATATATATATATATATATATATATATATATATATATATATATATATTTCTTTCTTTCAATGTGTGTGTGGAAAGTTTTGTGGGGATTGGATGTGGAAAGGGAACTGTGGTTTCGGTGCATTACACATGACAACTAGAGAGTGAGTGTGAACGAATGTGGCCTTTGTTGTTTGTGTGTGTGTGTGTGTGCGCGCGCGCGCGCGCGCGTCCAATAATGATTGCATGCAATGAATATATTGTGACCCCACACCATCTGGATCGTATGTATCATCCGATGCAAGTTGTAAGAAACGACACGACCTCTACTCCACCACACTGAGGATACCACAATGATACTGTCAGGCAGCGACTGCATGAGATTCTATTCACACAAATATATTGATTCGTAATATCATGCAGATTGACCAGCGAGGCCAATTTACTGGGAAAGTCCAGTAAAAAAAAACATCCACTATTTTCCCCTCTCGTTATCATCATTCTATCCTGAAATCACACTACTGAGTGGAACACAGCAGGCGCTAGATGTCAACATCACATTCTCGCCCGGAGCGGAACCAGACTGCTTTCCTTGAGATGGTGTGAGGCATCAGAGCCCAGAGTAATTGGGACGTGGTCTTGTTATTGCCCGAAGATCACGTAGAAGTCACCTTCATAAGCATTATTAACAAGTTAAATTTCAACATACAAAAAAGAATAGCTAATTTCCGTACAAAACTGCACGACAACTTATATTCATTTATCAACATCAAAAAATAGCCACGTCGAGAGCCCTATTTTTCAAGGGTGGTGCATCCCCCTCCTATAATACCCCCCCCCCCCCCCAGTATTTTCGCCCCCGACGCCCACTCCTTCCCTTGTAGAACGGCTTCAAAAATAATCCAAAAATGGCTTCATCAGAATTCAGAAACGTGAAATCATGGCTGGCAAAGTGAAGCGCCCGGCTAGAGCCAGCGTAAATCAACACCGCCGACTCTACCACCCAGCTGCAGGATCAATGTTACCAGAACATGGAAGTGGATCACCGCCCACAACCTCCCGCAACACGTAACCTGCGCGGATACGGAACCCCTGTGCTGAGGCTAAGGGGCAACGTGGCAGGGTTGAGGCCGTTGGCCGTGGCCAGCGGTGCAGACAACATGGCAACACACTTAAGACTGTGCCCGAGACGGCCAGTGACACATTAGCTTTATCGACAACACACCTTCCTCCCATGGGTTCAGCCCGGCCATGACTACAGCTCTTTTACTAAATCTCAATTAATCCCACTGTATTTCATTCTACGACAATACTATGATTCTTTGTTTAAATGGTAAAAGCTATGTTGTAATCTTAGTAAACTTTTAATAACCAACTGTTAGGTTTAAGCCCAACATGAGTCTATCGCACCGTAATATTTCCAGAAGGAAATTACAATCTGGCTTATTTCAAGCCAACAAGCCTAGACATTTTTGTGCAGAACACAAGCATTTACCGTAATTACACTACCAATGCCAACATATTGTCTAGTACACGTGCATTTAGCGTGACTGTGCCAACAATCCCCGATATATTGTCAAGAACTAACAATCCTAGGAGATATTGTCTAGAAAACATGCATTTAACGTAATCATATTAATAATCCTAAGACATACTGTCTCGAACACGCGTATTTAGCGAAACAGCGCCAACAGTCCCGAAATATTGTATATAACACGTGGAAGGTATTAAGAATATATGGTGTGGGAGGAAAGTTGTTAGAAGCAGTGAAAAGTTTTTATCGAGGATGTAAGGCATGTGTACGTGTAGGAAGAGAGGAAAGTGATTGGTTCTCAGTGAATGTAGGTTTGCGGCAGGGGTGTGTGATGTCTCCATGGTTGTTTAATTTGTTTATGGATGGGGTTGTTAGGGAGGTAAATGCAAGAGTTTTGGAAAGAGGGGCAAGTATGAAGTCTGTTGGGGATGAGAGAGCTCGGGAAGTGAGTCAGTTGTTGTTCGCTGATGATACAGCGCTGGTGGCTGATTCATGTAAGAAACTGCAGAAGCTGGTGACTGAGTTTGGTAAAGTGTGTGGAAGAAGAAAGTTAAGAGTAAATGTGAATAAGAGCAAGGTTATTAGGTACAGTAGGGTTGAGGGTCAAGTCAATTGGGAGGTGAGTTTGAATGGAGAAAAACTGGAGGAAGTGAAGTGTTTTAGATATCTGGGAGTGGATCTGTCAGCGGATGGAACCATGGAAGCGGAAGTGGATCATAGGGTGGGGGAGGGGGCGAAAATTCTGGGGGTCTTGAAGAATGTGTGGAAGTCGAGAACATTATCTCGGAAAGCAAAAATGGGTATGTTTGAAGGAATAGTGGTTGCAACAATGTTGTATGGTTGCGAGGCGTGGGCTATGGATAGAGTTGTGCGCAGGAGGATGGATGTGCTGGAAATGAGATGTATGAGGACAATGTGTGGTGTGAGGTGGTTTGATCGAGTGAGTAACGTAAGGGTAAGAGAGATGTGTGGAAATAAAAAGAGCGTGGTTGAGAGAGCAGAAGAGGGTGTTTTGAAGTGGTTTGGACACGCGGAGAGAATGAGTGAGGAAAGATTGACCAAGAGGATATATGTGTCGGAGGTGGAGGGAACGAGGAGAAGAGGGAGACCAAATTGGAGGTGGAAAGATGGAGTGAAAAAGATTTTGTGTGATCGGGGCCTGAACATGCAGGAGGGTGAAAGGAGGGCAAGGAATAGAGTGAATTGGAGCGATGTGGTATACCGGGGTTGACGTGCTGTCAGTGGATTGAATCAAGGCATGTGAAGCGTCTGGGGTAAACCATGGAAAGCTGTGTAGGTATGTATATTTGCGTGTGTGGACGTATGTATATACATGTGTATGGGGGGGGGGCCATTTCTTTCGTCTGTTTCCTTGCGCTACCTCGCAAACGCGGGAGACAGCGACAAATTATAATAAAAATAAAAATAAACACGTGTATTTATCATGCTCACAACTTCAAAAGATTTATATTAGAACAGTGGTACTCAACTCGATCGGTGCCGTCCCCAGTGGGCTTTTTGAAAATTAGGTGAGGAATGGGGGGTCGGTAAACTCTTAAGGAGGGCGAAGGCCCGCCCAGAACACTTCTGTGCTTAAGAATATAATAACTAAATAAATATTGCTTCCAGAACACATACGCAGCATCCTGACCATCCATTAATCCCAATGGAACATTAGACTGACAGCTCAGTAACCATACGAGTCCCTACTGCTAGTTCAAACAATTCTGATTTTTCATGCCCCCTTTTTTTTTTTTTTAAACGTTGCATTACCATACAAATGATGTTGATGTAAAACATCTTTTGATCAAGTAAAATCACTATGATTTTCCGTGTGCCATAGAAACTTCGCAAAACCATTTCAAAATTATGCATATAACTGATGCCCAACATTTTTCGTTGATATGAAATCATTTTGAATTTCAAGACACTTTTTCATCCGGTTCTTGTGCGGAAGCCGCATAAATAATTCGGTTGGGGGGAGGAGGGATCCTTCCTTAATAGGTTAACTGCTCATTTATATGGGGAATTATAAAAAGGTTTTCCGCAAGAGAGCATTCCTTATGTACAAATCATGGGTGGGAGCATCAGCGATCACTGTTTCTGGTAAAAGGTTGCTAGGCTGAGAAACTCTGGGAACCACCCGTCTATCATAAGTGAATTAAATGTAGTTATGGCAACGATCCACCTTCCCCCTCCCCAATTAAAAAAAATGTCGAGAAGAGCATTAAGCGCAATTCTTACGCTAACAATCCCAAGAGATTATGCCTAGGATAAGTGCATCAAGCGTAATCATGCAATCAGTCCCAAAAGATTTTGTCTGCAAGAAAAATATCAGACGTAATTGAGCTAATAATCCCATGAGATTTTGTCTAGAACAGGTGCATTTAGCGTAAATACATGTATGCTTACAATCACAAGGGATTTTGTCCGCAACACGCGCATTAACGAAGCTAAACTAACTACTCTTGCCAGAAGCTAACATGCCTAGAAACGTAAATGCGGTGAGGGGCATTGCAAATTATCCCAGCCTGCTTTGTGCAGCTGGCAAATATATTCTTATACTCACTGGCGGTAAATACATCAGTAGTGTTATCATTATGAAGTATTATTACCCATATATTCAATAAGAACTCATAACAAGTTGTTTGGTTGACCTTATTAAAGTCACATTATAGAAAATCCTCCACACGTCTAGCATGCATTCACACACTGCCCCCGAACAAGACGCTCACACCCTTCCCCACACTCAAATGGACAACTGCTACGACGCACATGAGAAAGCACAAAGCTCTCCCTAGTCTGAGTCTGATACTGACGAAGTATATACACATGTTTGAAGCTCAGCAACACTGCTTTTAACTATTAAGTCGTTCTCCTCAAGTGTTATTAACAATACTCCTGTGGAAATTGAATTTCATAACACATGATATTATATTACAATAACTATACTTCAGCAGGAGTATAATGCCTTAATCTAACACAAAAAAAGCAACTGGCACCGAAAAATCTAAAAAATAAGAAAAACTGACGCAACAGCAGGGAAACACAATCAGTGAGAAGCCACTTAGAATTAAATCGGGTTTTACTGAAACGTAATTCCCGTACTTTACATCAACTACAGTCAACCAGACGATTAATAATCAACTCGTACTCTACATCAACTACAGTCAACTAGACAATTAATAATTAACCCGTACTCTACATCAACTACAGTCAACCAGACGATTAATAATCAACCAGTACTTTACATCAACTACAGTCAACCAGACGATTAATAATCAACCAGTACTTTACATCAACTACAGTCAACCAGACGATTAATAATCAACCCGTACTCTACTCTGCTTTGTCGCTGTCTCCCGCGTTAGTGAGGTAGCGCAAGGAAACAGACGAAAGAATGGCCCAACCCACCCACGTACACATGTACATACATACACGTCCACACACGCAAATATACATACCTATACATCTCGATGTATACATATATATACACACAGAGACATATACATATATACACATGTACATAATTCATACTGTCTGCCTTTATCTATTCCCATCGCCACCTCGCCACATGAAATAACGACCCCCTCCCCCCTCATGTGTACGAGGTAGCGCTAGGAAAAGACAACAAAGGCCACATTCGTTCACACTCAGTCTCTAGCTGTCATGTAGTAATGCACCGAAACCACAGCTCCCTTTCCACATCCAGGCCCCACACAACTTTCCATGGTTTACCCCAGACGCTTCACATGCCGTGGTTCAATCGATTGACAGCATGTCCACCCTGGTATACCATATCGTTCCAATTCACTCTATTCCTTGCACGCCTTTCACCCTCCTGCATGTTCAGGTCCCGATCACTCAAAATCTTTTTCACTCCATCTTTCCACCTTCAATTTGGTCTCCCACTTCTCCTCGTTCCCTCCACCACTGACACATATATCCTCTTGGTCAATCTTTCCTCACTCATTCTCTCCATGTGACCAAACCACTTCAAAACACCCTCTTCTGCTCTCTCAACCACACTCTTTTTATTTCCACACATCTCTCTTACCCTTACATTACTTACTCGATCAAACCACCTCACACCACATATTGTCCTCAAACATCTCATTTCCAGCACATCCACCCTCCTGCGCACAACTCTATACATCGCCCACGCCTTACAACCATACAACATTGTTGGAACCACTATTCCTTCAAACATACCCATTTTTGCTTTCTAGAATTTTCGCCCCCTCCCCCACCCTATGATTCACTTCCGCTTCCATGGTTCCATCCGCTGCCAGATCTACTCCCAGATATCTAAAACACTTTACTTCCTCCGGTTTTTCTCCATTCAAACTTACCTCCCAATTGACTTGACCCTCAACCCTACTGTACCTAATAACCTTGCTCTTATTCACATTTACACTCAACTCTCTTCTTTCACACACTTTACCAAACTCAGTCACCAGCTTCTGCAGTTTCTCACATGAATCACCCACCAGCGTCGTATCATCAGCGAACAACAACTGACTCACTTCCCAAGTTCTCTTTTCCACAACAGACTGCATACTTGCCGCTCTTTCCAAAACTCTTGCATTCACCTCCCTAACACCCCATCCATAAACAAATTAAACAACCATGGAACCATGGAAGCGGAAGTGAATCATAGGGTGGGGGAGGGGGCGAAAATTCTGGGAGCCTTGAAGAATGTTTGGAAGTCGAGAACATTATCTCGGAAAGCACAAATGGGTATGTTTGAAGGAATAGTGGTTCCAACAATGTTGTATGGTTGCGAGGCGTGGGCTATGGATGGAGTTGTGCACAGGAGGATGGATGTGCTGGAAATGAGATGTTTGAGGACAATGTGTGGTGTGAGGTGGTTTGATCGAGTAAGTAACGTAAGGGTAAGAGAGATGTGTGGAAATAAAAAGAGCGTGGTTGAGAGAGCAGAAGAGGGTGTTTTGAAATGGTTTGGGCACATGGAGAGAATGAGTGAGGAAAGATTGACCAAGAGGATATATGTGTCGGAGGTGGAGGGAACGAGGAGAAGTGGGAGACCAAATTGGAGGTGGAAAGATGGAGTGAAAAAGATTTTGTGTTATCGGGGCCTGAACATGCAGGAGAGTGAAAGGAGGGCAAGGAATAGAGTGAATTGGATCGATGTGGTATACCGGGGTTGATGTCCTGTCAGTGGATTGAATCAGGGCATGTGAAGCGTCTGGGGTAAATCATGGAAAGCTGTGTAGGTATGTATATTTGCGTGTGTGGACTTATGTATATACATGTGTATGGGGGTGGGTTGGGCCATTTCTTTCGTCTGTTTCCTTGCGCTACCTCGCAAACGCGGGAGACAGCAACAAAAAATATATATATATATATATATATATATATATATATATATATATATATATATATATATATATATGTGTGTGTGTGTGTGTGTGTGTGTGTCTATGAGTGGATGGCCCACTCTTTGTCTGTTTCCTGGCGCTACGTCGCTGACACAGGAAACAGCGATTAAGTATAGTGCACTACAGTAGAGGCTCAGACTGGGGTGTGTAAATGTGTGTGGATGTAATCAAGATAAGAAAAAAGGAGAGATAGGTAGTATATTGAGGAAAGGAACCAGGATGTTTAGGCTCCGAGTGAAACAAAACTCAAGGGTAAAGGGGAAGAGTGGTTTGGGCATGTTTTGGGAGGAAAGTCAGGGGTTGGTGAGAGGACAAAAGAAAAGGAAGGAGTAGCACTACTCCTGAAACAGGAGTTGTGGGGTATGTGAAAGAGTGTAAGAAAGTAAACTCTAGATTGATATGGGTAAAACTGAAAGTGGATGGAGAGAGATGGGTGATTATTGGTGCCTATGCACCAACACATGAAAAGAAAGATCATGAGAGGCAAGTGTTTTGGGAGCAGCTGCGTGAGTGTGTCAGCAGCTTTGATGCACAAGACATGGTTATAGTGATGGGTGATTTAAATGCAAAGGTGAGTAATGTGGCAGTTGAGGGTATAATTGGTATACATGGGATGTTCAGTGTTATAAATGGAAATGGTGAAGAGCTTGTAGATTTGTGCTAAAAAAGGACTGGTGATTGTGAATACCTAGTTTAAAAAGAGATATACATTAGTATATGTATGTAAGTAGGAGAGATGGCCAGAGAGCATTATTGGATTATGTGTTAATTGATAGGCTTGTGAAAGAGAGACTTTTGGATGTTACTGTGCTGAGAGGGGCAACTGGAGAGATGTCTGATCATTATCTTGTGGCCACAAAGGTGAAAATTTGTAGAGGTTTTCAGAAAAGAAGAGAGAATGTTGGGATGAAGAGAGTGGTGAGAGTAAGCGAGCCTGGAAAGGAGACTTGTGTGAGGAAATACCAGGAGAAATTGAGTGCAGAATGGCAAAAGGTAAGAGCAAATGACATAAGGGGAGTGGGGGAGGAATGGGATGTATTTAGGGAAGCAGGGATGGCTTGCACAAAAGATGCTTGTGGCATGAGAAAGGTGGGAAGTGGGGAGAGTAGAAAGGGTAGTGAGTGGTGGGATGAAGAAGTAAGATTGTTAGTGAAAGAGAAGAGAGAGGCATTTGGATGATATTTGCAAGGAAGTAGAGCAAGTGACTGGGAGATGTATAAAAGAAAGTGGCAGGAGGTCAAGAAAAAGGTGCAAGAGATGAAAAAGAGGGCAAATGAGAGTTGGGATGAGAGAGCATCATTAAATTTTAGGGAGGATAAAAAGATGTTTTGGAAGGATGTAAATAAAGTGCATAAGACAATAAATGGAAACATCAGCGAAGAAGGCTAATGGGGAGGTAATAACAAGTAGTGGTGAAGTGAGGAGATGGAGCGAGTATTTTCAAGGTCGTTGAATGTGTTACGTAACAGAGTGGCAGATATAGGGTGCTTTGGTCAAGGTGGTGTGCGAAGTGAGAGGGTCAGGGAGTAAGGTTTGGTAAACAGAGAAGAAGGAGTGAAAGCTTTGTGGAAGATGAAAACCAGAAAGGTGGTGGGTATGGATGGTATTGCAGTGGAATTTATGAAAAAAGGGGGTGACTGTGTTGTTGAGTGGTTGTTAAGGATATTCAATGTATGTATGGATCATGGTGAAGTGCCTGAGGATTGGTGGAATGTATGCATAGTGCCATTGTACAAAGGCAAAGGGGATAAAGGTGAATGTTCAAATTACAGAGGCATAAGTTTGTTGAATATTCCTGGGAAATTATATTGGAGGGTATTGATTGAGAGGGCAAAGGCATGTACACAGCATCAGATTGGGGAAGAGCAGTGTGGTTTCAGAAGTGGGAGAGGATGTGTGGATAAAGTGTTTGCTCTGAAGAATGTATGTGAGAAATACTTAGAAAAATAAATTAATTTGTATGTAGCATTTATGGATCTGGAGAAGTCAAATGATAGGGTTGACAGAGACGCTTTGTGGAAGGTATTAAAAATATATGGTGTGGGAGGTAAGTTGCTAGAAGCAGTGAAAAGTGTTTACCAAGGATGTAAGACATGTGAACAAGTAGGAAGAAATGAAAATGATTGGTTTCCAGTGAATGTCAGTTTGCAGTAGGGGAGCATGACGTCTCCATGGTTGTTAATTTGTTTATTGATGGGGTCGTTAGAGAGGTGAATGCAAGAGTTTTGGAGAGAGGGGCAAGTATGCAGTCTGTTGTTAACGAGAGGGCTTGGGAAGTGAGTCAGTTGCTGTTCGCTGATGACACAGCACTGGTGGCTGATTTAGGTGAGAAACCACAGAAGTTTGGTAAAGTGTGTGAAAGAAGAAAGATGAGAGTAAATGTGAATAAGAGCAAGGTTATTAGATTCAGTAGGGGTGAGGGACAAGTTAATTGGGAGGTAAGTTTGAACGGAGCAAAACTGGAGGAAGTGAAGTGTTTTAGATATCTGGGAGTGGATTTAGCAGCAGATGGAACCATGGAAGCAGAAGTGAGTCACAGGGTGGGGGAGGGGGGTGAAGGCTCTGGGAGAGGTGAAGATTGTGTGGAAGGCGAGAACATTATCTCAGTGAGCAAAAAATAGGTATGTTTGAAGGAACAGTGGTTCCAACAATGTTATATTGTTGTCAGGCATTGGTTATAGATAGGGATGTGCGGAGGAGGGTGGATGTGTTGGAAATGAAATGTCTGAGGAAAATATGTGGTGTGAGGTGGTTTGACCCAGTAAGTAATGAAAGGGTAAGAGAGATGTGTGGTAATAAAAAGAGTGTGGTTGAGAAACCAGAGGAGGGTGTTTTGAAATGGTTTGGTCACACGGGGAAAATGAGTGAGGAAAGATTGACAAAGAGGATATATGTGTCAGAGGTAGAGGGAAGGAGGAGAAGCGAGAGACCAAATTGGTGGTGGAAGGATGGAGTGAAAAAGATCTTGAGCAATTGGGGCCTGAACATACAGGAAGGTGAAAGGCATGCAAGGAATAGAGTGAATTGGAACGATGTGGTATACCAGGGTCGATGTGCTGTCAATGGATTGAAACATGGCATGTGAAGCGACTGGGGTAAACTATGGAAAGTTTTGTGAGGCCTGGATGTGGAAAGGGAGCTGTGGTTTCAGTGCATTACACATGACAGCTATCTTTTCCTATCACTACCTTGCAGGAGATGGCGGTTAAGTATAATATATAATATATACATGGGGTGTTCAGGTTTGTAAATGGAAATAGTGAAGAGCTTATAGATTTATGTGCTGAAAAAGGACTGGTGATTGGGAATACCTGGTTTAAACAGAGAGATATACATAAGTATACGTATGTAAGAAGGCCAGATGGCCAGAGAGTGTTATTGGATTATGTGTTAACTGATAGGCACGCGAAAGAGAGACTTTTGGATGTTAATGTGCTGAGAGGTGCAACTGGAGGGATGTCTGATC
This sequence comes from Panulirus ornatus, assembly GCF_036320965.1. NCBI lineage: Eukaryota > Metazoa > Arthropoda > Malacostraca > Decapoda > Palinuridae > Panulirus > Panulirus ornatus. The sequence goes on from NC_092240.1 coordinate 25,082,635, forward strand.
ATTATCTTGTGGAGGCGAAGGTGAAGATTTGTAGAGGTTTTCAGAAAAAAAGAGAGAATGTTGGGGTGAAGAGAGTGGTGAGAGTAAGTGAGCTTGGGAAGAAGACTTATGTGAGGAAGTACCAGGAGAGACTGAGTACAGAATGGAAAAAGGTGAGAAAAAAAGACATAAGGGGGGAGTGGGGGGAGGAATGGGATGTATTTAGGGAAGCAGTGATGGCTCGCGCAAAAGATGCTTGTGGCATGAGAAGCGTGGGAGGTGGGCAGATTAGAAAGGGTCGTGATTGGTGGGATGAAGTAAGATTATTAGTGAAAGAGAAGAAAGAGGCATTTGGACGATTTTTGCAGGGACATAATGCAAATGACTGGGGGATGTATAAAAGGAAGAGGCAAGAGGTCAAGAGAAAGGTGCAAGAGGTGAAAAAGAGGGCAAATGAGAGTTGGGGTGAGAGAGCATCATTAAATTCTAAGGAGAATAAAAAGATGTTTTGGAAGGAGGTAAATAAAGTGCATAAGACAAGGGGAACAAATGGGAACTTCAGTGAAGGGGGCTAATGGGGTGGTGATAACAAGTAGTGGTGATGTTAGAAGGAGATGGAGTGAGTCTTTTGAAGGATTATTGAAAGTGTTTGATGATAGAGTGGCAGATATATGATGTTTTGGTCGAGGTGGTGTGCAAAGTGAGAGGGTTAGGGAGAATAATTTAGTAACAGAGAAGAGGTAGTAAAAGCTTTGCGGAAGATGAAAGCTGGCAAGGCAGCGGGGTTGGATGGTATTGCAGTGGAATTTATCAAAAAATGGGGTGACTATTGTTGATTGGTTGGTAAGGTTATTTAATGTATGTATGACTCATGGTGAGGTGCCTGAGGGCTGGCGGAATACTTGCATATTGCCACTGTACAAAGGCAAAGGGGATAAGAGTGAGTGCTCAAATTACAGAGGTATAAGTTTGTTGAGTATTCCTGGGAAATCATATGGGAGGGTATTGATTGAGAGGGTGAAGGCATGAACGGAGCATCAGATTGGGGAAGACCAGTGTGGTTTCAGAAGTGATAGAGAATGTGGATCAGGTGTTTGCTTTAAAAAATGTATGTGAGAAATACTTAGAAAAGCAAATGGATTTGTATGTAGCATTTATGGATCTGGAGAAGGCATATGATAGAGATGCTTTGTGGAAGGTATTAAGAATACATGGTGTGGGAGGTAAGTTGTTAGAAGCAGTGAAAAGTTTTTATTGAGGATGTAAGGCATGTGTACATGTAAGAAGAGAGAAAAGTGAGGAGTTTTCAGGTTTGCGGCAGGGGTGTGTGATGTCTTCATGGTTGTTTAATTTGTTTACGGATAGGGTTGTTAGGGAGTTGAATGCAAGAGTTTTGGAAAGGGGCAAGTATGCAGTCTGTTGTGGATGAGAGAGCTTGGGAAGTAAGTCAGTTGTTGTTCGCTGATGATACAGTGCTGATAGCTGATTCGGATGAGAAACTGCAGAAGCTGGTGACTGAGTTTGGTGAAGTGTGTGAAAGAAGAAAGTTGAGAGTAAATGTGAATAAGAGCAAGATTATTAGGTACAGTAGGGTTGACGGACAAGTCAATTGGGAGGTAAGTTTGAATGGAGAAAAACTAGAGGAAGTGAAGTGTTTTAGATATCTGGGAGTGGATTAGGTAGCAGATGGAACCATGTTAGCAAAAGTGAATCATAGGGTTGGGGAGGGGGCGAAAGTTCTAGGAGGGTTGAAAAATGTGTGGAAGTCTAGAACGTTATCTTGGAAAGCAAAAATGGGTATGTTTGAAGGAATAGTGGTTTCCAACAATGTTATATGGTTGCAAGGCGTGGGCTATAGATAGAGATGTGCGAAGGAGGATGGATGTGCTGGAAATGAGATGTTTGAGGACTATATGTGGTGTGAGGTGGTTTGATTGAGTAAGTAATGAAAGGGTTAGAGAGATGTGTGATAATAAAAAGAGTGTGGTTGAGAGAGCAGAAGAGGGTGTTTTGAAATGGTTTGGTCACATGGAGTGAATGAGTGAGGAAAAATTGACAAAGAGGATATATGTGTCAGAGGTGGAGGGAACGAGGAGAAGTGGGAGACCAAATTGGAGGTGGAAAGATGGAGTGAAAAAGTTTTTGAGTGATCGGGGCCTGAACATGCAGGAGGGTGAAAGGTGTGCAAGGAATAGAGTGAATTGGAATGATGTGGTATACCGGGGTCGACGTGCTGTCAATGGATTGAACCAGGGCATGTGAAGCATCTGGGGTAAACCATGGAAAGTTCTGTGGGGCCTGGAAGTGGAAAAGGAGCTGTGGTTTTGGAGCATCATTACATGACAGCTAGAGACTGAGTGTGAACAAATGTAACCTTTGTTGTCTTTTCCTAGAGCTATCTTGTGCACATGTGGGGGGGAGAGGGGGTTTTCATTTCATGTGTGGCGGGGTGGCGACAGGAATGAATAAGGGCAGACAGTATGAATTATGTACATGTGTATATGTGTATATGTCTCTGTGTGTATATATATATGTATACGTTGAGATGTATAGGTATGTATAGGTGCGTGTGTGGACATGTATGTATGTACATGGGTATGTGGGTGGTTTGGGCCATTCTTTTGTCTGTTTTCTTGCGCTACCTCACTAACGCGGGAGACAGCGACAAAGTATAATAATAATAATAAAAATAAAAATTATATACATGAAGGTGAAATCGCACTTCAGTAGGTCATACAATTTTATTTAACATGTGGCACAACATGTTTCAAGGAAACAATCCACCTCATCTGGTAAGAATAATCATAAAGTTATTTGAATCCCAACATCACAATAGAAGTACCATCTAGCATCTACCATCATAGACAACACTGGCCAAAACGTAAGTAACCGTTAAAGGGAGAGTGGAGGGTGCCATGTGGTTAAGGGGGGGGTTACATGGAGGGGGATGGCCTGGGTAGGTAAATGTGTCAGACGAATTTTTTTTTTGTTTCTGTGTCTTCTTAATTCTTTCAAATGATTTGGTTGATAATAGGATGGGCTTTAAAGATGACTGGGGACTAATCAAAGTTCTCAGTACTAGCAATTGTGACAGATTCAATGACGTTACAGGTAGCATAATCAGAAGGGTAAAAAAATAACTGAATTTTTAAGGTATAAAAGGTAATCGTTTTCATGACAGTGTTTAGTGATCGCATCTTTGTGGTCACCCCTGCATACTGAGTGATGATGCCAATAACATCTACTGGTTACATTTTTTTCTAGTCAGACCAATGAATACATCTCTACATGCCTTACACATGACAGCGCAAACAATTCTAACTGATGGATGATTTGGCCTACTTTCAAGGTCTTACTGATAGTGTTATTGTACTGGACGGAAACATTAAAAGCAACGTTTTTTAGTACCTGTCTTACATAAGCTAAGTTGGGAGAATAAGGCAACAGTAAACATTTAGACTTATCATCATTCGTCATACTATCATCGGTTATCACATTTTTGTTACTAGCTATATAAAATGTCTTCCTAGTTTTCCAGTAAGTCTTGTTCAAAAACCACTAAGGATAACATAACTGCCTAAAGATATATCTTATTTGACTACATTTGTCTACCAGAATTATGGGATCACATATCTGTAGTGCTCTTAAAAACACAGACATAACTATAACTACAGACATTTTTACAGAAGAATCATGAACTGAAAAATAATGAATATAGCTCTCAGAGTTGGTAGGCTTCCAACTCTGAGTACAAAACCAATTACCCAAACTGAAAATCAAATGAAACAGCAAAAAACCATTGCCTTACAGTATTACAACTGAAACAATCTGCAAAAAAAAAAAAAAGAAATTATATTTAGACATTATATATTCATGGAATTCCACATAAATAATAATAAAATAAAAAACTATGTTCTGCTTCAACAAATTGGAAATTCTACCGTAGATATGTTAGCAAAAAGTCTGACATTCTATATGACATTTTTACAGTAACTGATAACAATTCACATACAGCATTTGAATAATTCATCATTAGTTTTTGATTCACCATAAATCATTCCTGAAAGTAGTCCATGAAAACCATGATTCATAAATTGGGAGGGAGAAGCAATTTTTCTGTTGCAGATTGTAAACTTCTTAACTGTACCTTACATTTGCAGCTGTATTGTGAAATCACCAAAAATAAACAATATTTCAATCATTCATCAAGCTAGGTTTTTTCCTCTAAAACATGAAAATGGACAGCAAGAATTCATTCAATCAGCAATCTGAGGTGGGGAAAAAGTGACTTCATTCACAAATTGATCAATTACAGTAAAGTGTTAAGCTCTATCAGACTCCAAATAATTCAAAATGTTTGCACTTTTCACTCTTCCCTTGATGGTGTCACATCATTGTGACTCAGGATTTTATTCATGAAACAAATTTATCAAAAGGTTCCGTCAGTATCACATGTATGGAAAACACATGACTGAACCTGAGCCCTGCTTGAATATTTTGGCACCTTATGCATCTCCTCCTCATAGGACTTAACATTACATAAATTTAAATATACAACTCTAGATTCATGAGTGGCTAAAATTCTCAGTCAATGGCCTTGTTGGTCTTCAAATGGCAACATGATACCATTAAAGATAACCGAAAACTAGAATGAATGATTTTCAAGTAAATTTTAGCATGTGCTCAAAATCTTTAATGATGCTTATGCAAGATAAAGTTTCATATACAAGGATAAACTACTATACTTAACTAAACAATTCATATATCCCATGTAAGACAATAGATAAACAAAATAAAATGAGCAAGCTTCAACTGGAGTTATTCCTCACTATCTGAATTTAATTTGCATTTACACATAGTAATATATCTACAATAAACAACAAATTCTTGTTTGCACAAATGATATACCTAAAATTCATCCAATGCACTATTCAAATAACTAATACTAGAATGTGTATATCATCAGAAATCAGTGTTGTAGATATAATCAAGATGAGGTGTGGTAGTTTAACTTCATGAAGTTATATTAACGAGTTCACATATTAGGGAACATACTCATATAACATATGGATTGTTTTCCTATAACAAAGAGAAATCTAGTGATGCTCAATATCACCATAAAAGGCACACTTTTCAGAATTCACACCTTAACACATATAAGCCAAAATCCTCTTGCCCTCTAACCACCTATTCTACCATATTTCCCCAACAAACCTCAATATGCTGCCTCATCCCCATTGCTGATAAAACTCTTAAAGAATGTAAAATCTTGAGGTACAGATGGGGTAGTGATCAAGACTTGAAATAAAGTAGGTAAAAATGCTGTGGAGTAGATCTGAAAAGTGTGTATGGAAGCATTGATAAGTACACAGGTGCCCAATGATTACATGAAGGTAGTAGCTGTTCTACTGCATAATGGATAGTGATTAAGAATTACAAAAGAATGCCTCCTCAGCATAGACAGCAATGTGTATGGCATAATAGTGATTGGTCATGTGATTGGTGAACCTCTTGTTGGTGAAGAACACAGTAGGAAGACTGGGTGTAGACTAGAGTTTTGCACTTGGACAAGCAAGAAAGTTTTAATGAAAGAGTTGGTGTATGTGGTATTCATGTTTTTAGAAAAGGCATATGATAGAAACAAAATCTCTCTCGGAAGATCTGGCTGTATGTAGTATGAGAGGGGACTTCTGAGTGATGTTAAAAGCTTATATCAGTGAAATTTTTCATGTGTGAGAATCTGTGGTGGTAAGACTGAATGGTATGAAATAAATGTATGAGTGCATTAAGTTCTGTGATGTCATCATAGTTATTCAATACTTGTATGAATTTGATATTAGGTGAAATGATAGTGAGGTGGGGTGACTGTGAGGCAATAATTAATCATGGAAAAATCAAATAAACTTTCCTCAGTAGCTTTATGCAGATGATGCAATGCTGTTAGCAAAATTAGAGATTGGGAAAGAATGGTGGACTATTCCTTTGATGTCTGCAGGAGGATAATGCTGGGGGTGAGTATGAATAAAAGTAAAACACTAATTTTTCAAAGGGATGGGTGATCATAGTTCAACACCATGCTGTATAATGAAGAACCTGTTGCTGTGGAAGAGCTCAGGCATTTGGGGCAGTAACAATTTTAGTAGGCAACCTGAAAGCGAAAGTAGTCATTCAAGGGCAGTGTGTTAAAAACTCTGGTAAATGGGAATAATGTGAAACAACTTTAAATAGGTAAGGATAAACTGAAAATTAGAGTAGAAGAAATGGACAACTTACATAGCACAGTTAGAATTAAGAGAACAGATATAATACAGGATGAAAATGTGAGAAAGATATGTGACATGAGGAAAATCATTAGAAAGACACATAAATGAAAGTCTTTTAGAATGGTATGACCATGCAGAACACATAGGAGATGACACAGATTGGTCAAGCAGATACAGCATGTAGCAGTGTAGCAGCATATACAAAAAGGAAGGGCACACTGTGGAAGAGATGGATGGATGCAGTGAAAAGTGATTATCTATCTATCTATTTGTATCTATGATGCCTGTACACTTCTGGAATTACCTCAAGGGGGTGGCCATGGCAACAGTGTTTCCATAGCTAGCAAAATCCAGTGTCACTATATCCTTTTAGTGTCTCACCTTTAACAGGCAACTGGCAGGGGGGTAACTGATGCACAATGTTTGTAGAGGCTCCTACTTAATGTTCCTACTGACTACTTCTACCAAATGCCCCTGTATAAAGTGATTTCAGTAAGGGATTTTACAAATGATGATGATGGAGGAATGATTAAGGATATGATGCAATTAAAGAATTTTTTGTGCTTGGAGGTGGTGTGAATGTAAGTACTAATGAGTAAACTTAGTATGCAAAAGAAAAAGGTGAGAAATAATTGTGTAAGTCCTGAAGTTCTTATTACATTCTAATACACTGGGTGAATATGGTGAGTGATTTCTAGGCTGTATCTACCTGTATGAAAACATGGTTAATGATAAAGACAGACACACATGCAAACAAACACAGGTACATACATGCATAAACATATAAAGACAGACAGACATATGGGTAGACAGATATATGGCTGAGACCAAATGCAGAGCTTGTCACATAAAAAATCACTGGAAAAAAGCTGATACTCATAATGATTATATATGAAATGTATCATCAAAAAAAATAGATCCCTTGTATAGCATACACAATGGGTATAAAATTAAAGTTGCAATGGAAACCCTCCCCATTTCTACTTTATCTTTGGGCTTAGCAGGCTCATGACTCTCCAGATTTAAGTCAAAGTGGAACTAATGTATGACAGTGTAACAATGATATTCAAAAAATCAGTCTTTTAGAAGATTACCATTAATAAAGCTAATACTTATGTTAATGTATTTTAGGCAACGCAGCATACTAGAGAAACAATACTTGATGTTTTTAAACAATATACATTTGAGTTACTGGATGGTGATGATTCCACTGCCAAATACAGTATTGTGGAAACAATGGTGATATTGTCAGCATCTTTAAGTGGATCAGGTCTCTAAAACCTCAAGATAATTCATAAACATCCTTTACTCTGGTCTACGTGTTACAGTGGAAAAAGGAGTTCTACATTTAAATACATGCTTCTTATAGTTATGCTTTTCTCATTAAGCTGAATCACCAAGTTAGCACAATGTTTCTTTCCACACCACACAGTTAAAATAGTTCCATTATATTTGATCTCTAATAATTCTTCTAACACTTCACACATTCAGTTCTCTCACAGCATATATCCATGTCTCACATTCTTCCTAACCTCCATATATTTTTACTGTACAACTATATACAAGTATTTTTTTGACCAACCTATCATGTCACACATTCTTCTTGGCTAGGGAAAGCAATAAAAGGTGAGGGGGTACTGATGTATTTGTGAAGGTGAAAGTGAAGAGTACACAGAAAAGGTTGGAAAAATGGTCATGCGACTGATGGACCAGATGAAGTTAGTAACCGTTTCACTGTATAAAAGAGAAATAAAACTGACTAATTACAAAGGATTATGGCTTATGCACAGTTGCTGAGGTGTATGGGAGAATAGCAACTGACTGTCTTGGATAAGAACAAGGTGGGTTTAGGAAGGGTAGAAGGTGCATGAACCAGAATTTTGCACTACTTGTTGGTAAAGTACAAGGTGGGTTTACGAAGGGTTGGGGGTGCAATAAGATGAGTAGGAGATAATATTTTTGTGAAAAAAAAATGTGAATGCAGCATTTACGTATTTAGAAATGCATATGATGAATGAAAAATCTCTCTGGGGAGGTCTGACAGTACAAGATATGTATGGAAAACTTCTGAATGCTGTTATGAGCTTTTATGATAAAAGGAGCATGTGTAAGAGGGTAAGTGGTGGTATAAGTAACTTGAAATAAACATGGGAATGTATCATGGTCATGTGATGCAGAATGCTTTAATGGAATGCTTTAATGGATGGGGCATCATGACATAAGAGTGATATTGGTAGTTTATAGTGTAAAATCTAATCATGGAGAAACAGAATGGAAGTTGCATAAATTGAAGAAACCACATGATATCATGTTGTTAAACTAAATCAGAGGAGATGGTTAGAATGGTGGGCCAACTCAATGTTGTATGCAAGAGAAGGAAGCTGAAAGTGAATACAAATAAAAGTAAGAGGTCACAGTGTAATATCAATTTATATAGCAGTTGAGGATAAGAATAAATATCTATGAGTAATGCTAAGTACAGATGATAATGGATAACCTGAAGTTGAGATCAGAGTTGTGCAAGGGAAAAAAAATGGAGATGCATTGAAGTTTGGTGAATGGAAAAAAAAATCTAGGCACAGAATGTGCAAGAAGGTTGCATATAGGATTACATTACTAGTCACAACTCTCCATAATTACTTATGCTAGAACAAACTAAAGACAAAAGCACAGGACACAGATAAACTTTTATAGTATAAAGATAATAAGAAACAGAATGAAACTATAAAATGATTCTGTGATGTGAATAAATCATTAGAAGTACAAGAATGTAAGTCTGTTAGGATGGTATGGCCATGCAGAACATAAGGCAAGTGATAAACTGGTAAAGATATACAGTAGTATAGTCGAAGGTGCAAGGAGAGGTATAATGTAAAAAAGATGGATAGGTGCTGGGATAAGTGATAAGGGCTATGGATATCTTTGAGGAAGATACAATGGAAATACCTAGGGATTGGATGCAATGTTTAGAGGTGGTGTGAATGTAGACGGTCACAGTTGATGAATCAACAATGTGCACAGTGAAAAAGTTTGAAACACTTTCATAAGTAAAGAAGTCCATGTTTAACTTTACTGTAATGGGCATGAGTTCAGGATGCGCATTAGTGACTTCAGAATATGTACACTCCTAATCCAACAAGAGAATTGGAGTTAACAATCACAGACAGACAGGTTTGAGTCCATGTTCTATACTGCAGACTATCAGAAATGAAACTGTGAGAGAATGGTTAAAAGCTGAGAGATATGGGTACATACAAATAACAATAGGCAACCAAAACAAGTTAGATTAGAAACTTGCAAGTAAATAACCACATAATAAGACTGAAGTGTTGCAGGGGCACATGAAAAAAGCATCAGCTGAGGAAGAGTAAAAAGTGCTGTACTTACATACAAATAAGGTAGGAAATGGCTTCATGCATGACAAGACCACTAGTGGCATGTCAGACCTTACAATAACATAATGTAGTTGGGGATGTTTTCTCAGTTTAAAAGATGGAGTGTGAATTAGAAGGAAGAATGCTTAAAGTTAGAGATTAGGGAAATGTGCGAGACATAAAAACTGGATGAGAAACTGAAGGTAGTGTATCTAACTACAAAATGCATAAGCCAAAGAAACCTCCTTATTATAAATAAACAATGAAGGAACTTTCCTAAACCTAGACTGAATAACAAGTGGTACCCCATTTCAGTATGAGAATTAGTTCTTATCCATACTGGCCATCTCATGAACTTTCTCTACTATCATACAACGTTTTAGATTTCAATATGTTGTCTGTATTTACACTTTCATCATTCAGTTCATCCCCTTTACTGACCACTTTTATACCATAAAAATACTTCTTTTCATCTTTTCTTAAAAGTTTCTTGCTTAATTTCATGTTATAGCATCTGGTCAGTCTATTCCTGCAGCTTTCAAAGAACTATTTATTATTGACAACATAATACAGGTTTAGAAGCTTAAAGGTGATCACATCACCCCTTATCGTCTCTCTTAAAAGTGGGAATATTTAGAGCCTCTAACTTTTCCTGTAATGAAGCACTCAACTTTAATCCATCTTTGTTGCCCTCATCTTGACAAATATATACATATTTCTATTCATACATATTTTTCATTTCTCGTGTTAGTGAGGTAGCGCTAAGAACAGAGGACTCGGCCTTACAGGAATATCCTCACTTGACTCCTTACTCCGTTCCTTCTTTTGGAAAATAAAAATGAGAGGGGAGTATTTCCTGCCCCCCAGCTCCCTCTCCTTTGAGTCACCTTCTACGACATGCAGGGAATACATGGGAAGTACATTTTCTCCCACATTCCCCAAGGATATATATGCTGTTCGCTGATGATACAGTGCTGGTGGCTGATTCATGTGAGAAACCGCAGAAGATGGTGACTGAGCTTGGTAAAGTGTGTGAAAGAAGAAAGTTGAGAGTAAATGTGATTAAGAGCAAGGTTATTCGGTACAGTAGGGTTGAGGGTCAAGTCAATTGGGAGGTAAGTTTGAATGGAGAAAAACTGGAGGAAGTGAAGTGTTTTAGATATCTGGGAGTGGATTTAGCAGCGGATGGAACTATGGAAGTGGAAGTGAATCATAGGGTGGGGTAGGAGGCGAAAATTCCGGGAGCCTTGAAGAATGTGTGGAAGTCGAGAACATTATCTCAGAAAGCAAAAATGGGTATGTTTGAAGGAATAGTGGTTCCAACAATGTTGTATGGTTGTGAGGCGTGGGCTATGGATAGAGTTGTGAGCAGGAGAGTGGATGTGCTGGAAATGAGATGTTTGAGGACAATATGTGGTGTGAGGTGGTTTGATCGAGTAAGTAATAATAGGGTAAGAGAGATGTGTGGTAATAAAAAGAGTGTGGTTGAGAGAGCAGAAGAGGGTGTTTTGAAATGGTTTGGTCACATGGAGAGAATGAGTGAGGAAAGATTGACCAAGAGGATATATGTGTCAGAGGTGGAGGGAACGAGGAGAAGTGGGAGACCTAATTGGAGGTGGAAAGATGGAGTGAAAAAGATTTTGAGTGATCGTTCCTGAACATGCAGGAGGGTGAAAGGCGTGCAAGGAATAGAGTGAAATGGAACGATGTGGTATACCGGGGTCGACGTGCTGTCAATGGATTGAACCAGGGCATGTGAAGCGTCTGGGGTAAACCATGGAAAGTTCTGAGGGGCCTAGATGTGGAAAGGGAGCTGTGGTTTCGATGCATTATTACATGACAGCTAGAGACTGAGTGTGAATGAATGGGGCCTTTGTTGTCTTCCTAGCGCTACCTCACGCACAGGAAGGGGGAGGGGGTTCTTATTTCATGTGTAGCAGGTTGGCGATGGGAATGAATAAAGGCAGACATCATGAATTATGTACATGTGTATATATATTTATATGTCTGCATGTGTATATATATGTATACGTTGAGATGTATAGGTATGTATATTTGCGTGTGTGGATGTGTATGTATATACATGTGTATGTGGGTGGGTTGGGCCATTCTTTCGTCTGTTTCCTTGCGCTACCTCGCTAACGTGGAAGACAGCAATAAAGCAAAATGAATAAATAAATAAATAAATAAATATATTTATTTATTATACTTTGTCGCTGTCTCCCGTGTTCACGAGATAGCACAAGGAAACAGACGAAAGAATGGCCCAACCCACCCACATACACATGTATGTACATACACATCCACACATGCACATATACATACCTATACATTTCAACGTATACATATATATACATACACATTAACAATATCCATACTTGCTGCCTTTATTCATTCCCATCGCCACCCCACCACACATGAAATGACAACCCCCTCCTCCTGCATGCGCGCGAGTTAGCACTAGGAAAAGACAACAAAGGCCACATTCATTCACACTCAGTCTCTAGCTGTCATGTATAATATACCGAAACCACAGCTTCCTTTCTACATCCAGGCCCCACAGAACTTTCCAAGGTTACCCCAGATGCTTCACATGCCCTGGTTCAATCAATTGACAGCACGTCAACCCCAGTATACCACATCACTCCAATCCACTCTATTCTTTGTACACCTTTCACCTTCCTGCACATTCAGGCCCGGATCGCTCAAAATATTTTTCACGCCATCCTTCCGCCTCCAATTTGGTCTCCCACTTCTCCTCGTTCCCTTCACCTCTGACACATATATCCTCTTTGTTAATCTTTCCTCACCCATTCTCTCCATATGACCAAACCATTTCAAAACACCCTCTTTTGCTTCCCTCAACCACACTTTTTTTATGACCACACATCTCTCTTACCCTTTCATTACTTACTCGATCAAACCACCTCACACCACATATCATCCTCAGACATCTCATTTCTAGCACATCCACCTTCCTCCACACAACTCTATCTATAGCCCATGCCTCGCAACTATACAACATTGTTGGAATGACTATTTCTTCAAACATACCCATTTTTGCTTTCCGAGATAATGTTCTTGCCTTCCACACATTTTTCAATGCTCTTAGAACTTTCGCCCCCTCCCCCACCCTGTGACTCACTTCCACTTCCATGGTTCCACCCGCTGCCAAATCCACTCCCAGATATCTAAAACACTTCACTTCCTCCAGTTTTTCTCCATTCAAACTTACCTCCCAAATGACTTGTCCCTCAACCCTATTGTACCTAATAACCTTGCTCTTACTCTCATTTACTCTTGGCTTTCTTCTTTCACACACTTTACCAAACTCGGTCACCAGCCTCTGCAGTTTCTCACCCAAATCAGCCACCAGTGCTGTATAATCAGAGAACAACAACTGACTCACTTCCCAAGCTTTCTCATCCACAACAGACTGCATACTAGCCCCTCTCTCAAAAACTCTTGCATTCACCTCCCTAACAACCCCATCCATAAACAAATTAAACAACCATAGAGACATCATGCACCCCTGCCGTAAACCAACATTCACTGAGAACCAATCACTTTACTTTCTTCCCACTCACACACATGCCTTACATCCTCAATAAAAACTTTTCACTGCTTCTAACAACTTGCCTCCCACACCATATATTCTTAATACCTTCCACAGTGCAACTCTATGAACTCTATCATATGCCATCTCCAGACCCATAAATGCTACATACAAATCCATTTGCTTTTCTAAGTATTTCTCACATACATTCTTCAAAGCAAACACCTGATCCACATATCCTCTACCACTTCTGAAACCACACAGCTCTTCCCCAATCTGATGCTCTGTACATGTCTTCATCCTCTCAATCAATACCCTCCCATATAATTTCCCAGGAATACTCAACAAAAACTTATATCTCTGTAATTTGAGCACTCACTCTTATCCCCCTTGCCCCCTTGCCTTTGTACAATGGCACTATGCATGCATTCTGCCAATCCTCAGGCACCTCACCATGAGTCATATATACATTAAATAATCTTACCAACCAGTCAACAACACAGTCACCCCTTTTTTAAAAAATTCCACGGCAATACCATCCAAACCCGCTGCCTTGCCAGCTTTCATCTTCCGCAAAGCTTTTACTACCTCTTCTCTGTTTACCAAATCATTCTCCCTAACCCTCTCACTTCGCACACCAACTCGTCCAAAACACCCTATATCTGCCACTCTATCATCTAACACATTCAACAAACCTTCAAAATACTCACTCCATCTCCTCACATCACCACTACTTGTTATCACCTCCCCATTAGCCTCCTTCACCAATGTTCCCATTTGTTCTCTTGTCTTACGCACTTTATTTACCTCCTTCCAAAACATCTTTTTATTCTCCCTAAAATCTAATGATACTCTCTCACCCCAACTCTCATTTGCCCTCTTTTTCACCTCTTGCACCTTTCTCTTGACCTCCTGCCTCTTTCTTTTATACATCTCCCAGTCATTTGCACTAGTTCCCTGCAAAACTCATCCAAAAGCCTCTCTCTTCTCTTTCACTGATAATCTTAATTTTTCATCCCACCAATCACTACCCTTTCTAATTGCCCACCTCCCACGCTTCTCATGCCACAAGCATCTTTTACGCAAGCCATCACTGCTTCCCTAAATACATCCCATTCTTCCCCCACTCCCCTTACATCATTTGCTCTCACCTTTTTCCATTCTGCACTCAATCTCTCCTGGTACTTCCTCACACAAGTCTCCTTCCCAAGCTCACTTACTCTCACCACTCTCTTCACCTCAACATTTTCTCTTCTTTTCTGAAAACCTCTACAACCCTTGACCTTCGCATCCACTAGATAATGATCAGACATCCCTCCAGCTGCACCTCTCAGTACATTAACATCCAAAAGTCTCTCTTCCGCACGCCTATCAATTAGCACGTACTCCAATAACACTCTCTGGCCATCTCCCCTACTTACATATGTATACTTATGTATATCTCACTTTTTAAACCAGGTATTTCCAATCACCAGTCCTTTTTCAGCACATAAATCTACAAGCTCTTCACCATTTCCATTTACAACACTGAACACCTAATGTACACCAATTATTCCCTCAACTGCCACATTACTCACCTTTTCATTCAAATCACCCATCACTATAACACTCATTATTATTATCATCTATTATACTTAATCGCTGTTTCCTGCATCAGGAAACAGATGAAGAATGGCCCATCCACTCATATACATTTTTTTTTTTTTTTTTGCTTTGTCGCTGTCTCCCGCGTTAGCGGGGTACCGCAAGGAAACAGACGAAAGAAATGGCCCAACCCACCCATACACATGTATATACATACGTCCACACATGCAAATATACATACCTACACAGCTTTCCATGGTTTACCCCAGACGCTTCACATGCCCTGATTCAATCCACTGACAGCACGTCAACCCCGGTATACCACATCGATCCAATTCACTCTATTCCTTGCCCTCCTTTCACCCTCCTGCATGTTCAGGCCCCGATCACACAAAATCATTTTCACTCCATCTTTCCACCTCCAATTTGGTCTCCCTCTTCTCGTTCCCTCCACCTCCGACACATATATCCTCTTGGTCAATCTTTCCTCACTCATTCTCTCCATGTGCCCAAACCATTTCAAAACACCCTCTTTTGCTCTCTCAACCACGCTCTTTTTATTTCCACACATCTCTCTTACCCTATTATTACTTACTCGATCAAACCACCTCACGCCACACATTGTCCTCAAACATCTCATTTCCAGCACATCCATCCTCCTGCGCACAACTCTATCCATAGCCCATGCCTCGCAACCATACAACATTGTTGGAACCACTATTCCTTCAAACATACCCATTTTTGCTTTCTGAGATAATGTTCTCGACTTCCACACATTCTTCAAGGCTCCCAGAATTTTCGCCCCCTCCCCCACCCTATGATCCACTTCCGCTTCCATGGTTCCATCCGCTGCCAGATCCATTCCCAGACATCTAAAACACTTTACTTCCTCCAGTTTTTCTCCATTCAAACTTACCTCCCAATTGACTTGACCCTCAACCCTACTGTACCTAATAACCTTGCTCTTATTCACATTTACTCTTAACTTTCTTCTTTCACACACTTTACCAAACTCAGTCACCAGCTTCTGCAGTTTCTCACATGAATCAGCCACCAGTGCTGTATCATCAGCGAACAACAACTCATATACACATTTATATATATATAGAGATGCTCTGTGGAAGGTATTAAGAATATATATTGGAGGCAAGTTGTTAGAAGCAGTGAAAAGTTTATATCGAGGATGTAAGGCATGTGTACGAGTAGGAAGAGAGGAAAGTGATTGGTTCTCAGTGAATGTTGGTTTGCAGCAGGGGTGCGTGATGTCTCCGTTTGTTTATGGATGAGGTTGTCAGGGAGGTGAATGCAAGAGTTTTGGAGAGAGGGGCAAGTATGCAGTCTGATGCGGATGAGAGGCCTTGGGAAGTGAGTCAATTGTTGTTCACTGATGATACAGCGTTGGTGGCTGATTCAGGTGAGAAAATGCAGAAGCTGGTGACTGAGTTTAGTAAAGTGTGTGAAAGAAGAAAGCTGAGAGTAAATGTGAATAAGAGCAAGGTTATTCAGTACAGTAGGGTTGACAGAAAAGTCAACTGGGAGGTATTTGAATGGAGAAAAACTGGAGGAAGTGAAGTGTTTTAGATATCTGGGAGTGGATTTGGCAGCGTATGGAACCATAGAAACGGAAGTGAGTCACAGGGTGGGGGAGGGGGCAAGAGTTCTGGGAGTGTTAAAAAATTTGTGGAAGATGAAAACAATATATCAGAAAGCAAAAATGGGTATGGTTGAAGGGATAGTGGTTCCAACAATGTTATATGGTTGCAAGGCATAGGCTATAGATATGGTTGTGTGGAGGAGGGTGGATGTGTTGGAAATGACATGTTTGAGGACAATATGTGGTGTGAGGTGGTTTGATCGAGTAAGTAATGGGAGGGTAAGAGAGATGTGTGGTAATAAAAAGAGTGTGGTTGAGAGAGCACAAGAGGGTGTATTGAAATGGTTTGGTCCCAGGGAAAGAAAGATTGACAAAAAGGATATATGTGTTAAAGGTGGAGGGAACAAGAAGTGGGAGACCAAATTGGAGGTGGAAGGATGGAGTGAAAAAGATTTTGAGCGATCGGGGCCTGAACATGCAGGAGGGTGAAAGGCGTGCAAGGAATAGAGTGAATTGGAACGATGTGGTATACCGGGGTCGACATGCGGTCAAAGGATTGAACCAGGGCATGTGAAGCATCTGGGGTAAACCATGGAAAGTTTCATGGGGCCAGGATATGGAAAGGGAGCTGTGGTTTCGGTGCATTATACATGACAGCTAGAGATTGAGTGTGAATGAATGTGGCCTTTGTTGTCTTTTCCTAGCGCTACCCCGTGTGCGTGCAGGGGGAGGGGTTGTCTTTTCATGTGGCAGGGTGGTGACAGGAATGAATAAAGGCAGCAAGTATGAATTATGTAAATGTGTATCTATGTGTATGTCTGTGTATGTATACACATGTATACATTGAAATGTGTAGGTATGTATATGTGCATGTCTATATGTATATGCATGTGTATGTGGGTGGGTTGGGCCATTCTTTTGTCTGTTTCCTTGGGCTACCTTGCTTAAGCAGGAGACAGCGACAAAGTATAAAAAACATATAATAATAAATACATATACAAAAACACATATACATACATATACATACGCATACACAGATATATACATATAAACACATGTACATATTCATACTTGCCTTCATCTATTCCTGGCACTACTCCACCCAACAGGAAGTAGCAATGCCACCCCCCACTTCAGCAAGGTAGCACCAGGAAAAACATTATACCACTTTCTATGTGTACAGTATACTATCAGTATACTATATGAGACACCTTTATACTTTCAGTGTTCATCCTGTCACACTCAAAGTTGTAATATGTTTCCAATAAAAATAAAAATATGGCAATCATTGTCCTGTTTTTGACAAGATCCTAAAACACAAGCTAAAAGCACTCAAACACCTTCAGATATGGTATCTATATATCACAAACTAGCAAGAGTACCCACCCTTAGTAATCCATAGCATCTGAACACTAAGCAAGATTCACACAATAAGTGTGACAAATTCTGATGGACTGTTATACTCAAAACAAACAAATACGAAACATTAACATAATGCAACAAAGTTAATTCATATATTGGAATTCTCTAGGTGAATATTGAGCATGTACACATACTGTGAAATTCCTAAAGGTAGTGGTACAACAGGAGTCTGTTTTTATTCAACATAGTTTAAGATTTGACAACCATAATTGCATTTCCTTAGAGGCTTGAAAAAATCTTAAATGGTTTGGCCATATAGAAGAATGAGTGAGAAAAGTTTGACAAAAAATATATATCTGTCAAAAGTGGAGGAACAAGAAGGGGGATACCAAATTTGAGATGAAAGGGTAAAGCATAAAAGATTTTGAGTGATCATGACCTGAACATGCAGAGGGTGAAAGGTGTGCATGGGATAGTCAAATGAAATGATGTGGTTGATGTTTTGTCAATGGACTGAACCTGGGCATGTGAAGTGGCCTGGGAAACCATGACAAGGTCTGTGGGGCCTGGATATGGAGCAGTGGTTTCAGTGCAGTACACAACATGAGAATGGATGCGAGTGAATGCAGCCTATTTTCATGTTCCTAACGCTACCTAACTAAAGAAGGAAACAGCAGTCAAGTATGACACTCTCATGTGCAATGCACTGGAACCACATGCCCTTATCCACAACCAGGCCACTCAGACCTTTTGAATGGTTTCCCCCAGCCATTTCACATGCCCTGGATCAGTCCAATGACAGCACTTTGCCCTGTGTAAATAACATTGTTCTAACTTACTCTATACCATGCAAACCTTTCATCTCTTGCACAATCAGGCCATGATTACATAAAACTTTCACTACAACCTTCTATCTCTAATATATAAGCATATTTCATCCTTCTATGATGTTTCCTGCATTAGCAAGGTAGGAACAGGAACTCGCATCCATTCACCAGGTGTCATGAGCATGTTCTGAAACTACAGCCCAATATGCACAACCTGGCCCCACAGACATTTCCATGGTCTCCATCAACTGTTTCGTATGCACTCACTCATTCCACTGATGGCAAGTCAACCCTGTATACCACATCACTCTATTTCACTCTATCCTGTGTACTTCTTTCACCCTCCTGCATGTTCAAGCCCCAACCAATAACAAATTTTTTTCACTGCATCCTTCCATCTACAGTTTGGTCTCCCTCTTTTCCTTGTCCCATAAATTTCTGACACATATGTCCTCTTTGTCAACTTCTCACTAATTCTCACCATGTGTTCATACCATTTCAACACACTCTATAGCTCCCTCAACTGCACTCTTTCTTATTACCACACCTCACTCTTACCTTTTTATCACTTACTTGAATAAACATCTCACAGCACATACCGTCCTCAAATATTTTTTCCAACAAGGCCACCGTTTTCTGCAAATTCTCATCTACAGCCCATTATACATTTTTAACATACTCAAGGAAAAATCGGATAAAATGAATGTCAACTCTGGATATTGAGTGTGATAGGAATCTTTAACTCATTTGTTAGTTTACAATTTTTCTGTTGATTATTTACCAAACAAAATCACATTATCAGTATAGGTTTTCATGTAAATTAACTTATACAGTCTCTTATTAACCCAGCTCCACTTAGGGACCAAATCTGCATACAATGAAGCTCCTTATCAACAAACAACTGCATCTGAACACTGATATCAACATAAAACATCATATTTGCACCAAATGTACATACATAAACTTGCTTTGTTATGTATATTTGCATATTTAACGTGACAGCTTGTGTGTGGATGAGAGTGGATGTGGCCTTTCATCTGTTTCCTGGTACTACGTTGCTGAGGCAAGGGGCAGCAATTAGGTATGGGGAGAGAGGAGAATATATATGTTATTATTTTTCCTTTTCTTTCATGCATTTGGGCTGTTTCCAGTGGGGCAGGATGGCGTCGGGAATGGATGACAGCAAGCAAGAATGAATACATACATGTGTATGAATGCATATGTATATATATATGAATGTACATATATGTATATGTACATGTATGTGCATATATGAACATATGTGTGTATGGGAGCCGATGTCTCTTTCTTCGTCTGTTTCCTGGCACTAACTCACTAACATGAGAAATGGCTGTCAAGTATGAAAAGAAATGCATTTCTAAGTGAAAAGGATTTTAGTACGTTATCGAAAAGACAGGCAGAAACTGGATAAAACGTGAATCAATACACATAATCTAATAAAATGAGTTACCACAATTGTCCTGGAGGTAATTCATAAATAGCATCAAGTGATTCACATAGACTCCCACTATTTCCACTAAGAAATGTACTGTAAACTTGAAAATTATGTTACAAAACTCTCACATACAATATTAGGTAAATCCTATGACATATAGGCTCATCAGACATTTCCACATGAATAGTTTGGCATGTTACAACTACCCTTATACTCCTAAAAACAAAAAACTGCACACATGTTCAAATGCATGAAGTAATGTAATTATGACAGATGGTCATACCTGAAAAACAAATAGCTAAGAAAATGTAGATTTTCTTCCCTGGTATGACTACAGTCTTTCTAATAATTCTCAAGAGAAATACAATACAAAAGGTCCATCTCAATTAATCTAATGAATCCCTTTCTTTAATCACTAAAACTCTGTGCAGTACTCATTTACATACATAAAATAAATCACTCAAAGAAAGGTCAGTACATAATTCTACTGCATATCTGACAACATGAATATGAAAAAACTACAGTATACACAAATGTTGTTGTTGTTATTATGTATCTCCAGGATCCCTTTATGGAAATCCCATTACACTCAGATAGTCTGTCACATCCCCCGGAAGGTCCCAAAGATCTCTGACAGAAGAGATATTGAGTCTAATCTATACTAAGCTAGTGATAGGCAGTCAGGGATTAAATGTTTTGTCCTCAGAGGGAAGGTGACATGGTAAGCAGAAGGGTTTTGCGTGTGATGTTGGTCTGATCTGAGACATGACACCATGACTCATTTCTCTTAGCAGTGTAGATTCAGAGAGGTTTAACTTCAAAAGGTGCGCTGAGAATGCTGATGGGGGAGGGGGGGGGGGGTTTGCCTGCTTAGCATTTGCCAAATGGTGTGCATATGAATATTTGGTTGCACTAGCACTGGTTGATGGAGAGGGACTGTGGTTGTAAAAGTGACTGAAGGGTAAGGCAGGGGTATGTTTTTTATTTCTGAAGAGAGATGGGTGGTCTGTGAGGAGGTAACATGAGCAATTTGGGCAGTGAACAGCTTCAACAAACTATGTACCTGTCAATTATATCTAGTTGTATCTGCAGTGGAAACATTTGGGTCACTAGGTGCTGGTGATCTATGTTGGTGGTCTGGGTGCATCCTGTTATAGTTGAGAACTTTGTTTTGTTTTTTTTTTTTTAGCTTTTTAAAGTTTTCTTATATGATGGGAAACAAGGCTGGGAATATACAGCATACAGCTGCCTGTATAAAGTGTATGAACAGAAAAGAATGGGTTTCTTTTCATTTGTAAGATTTTGACCCTGTGGGAATTCTGAGAGCACTTAGTTTCATAATACTTTTATGATGAAGCTACTAATATCATGAGAATGTCACATGTGTATCACATGATGTTTCCTTCTCTCTGGCCTTCATCAATTATGATAATTACACCCAAAAAATCTGAAACCTACAAAAGCAGGCATTTACGGCAAGATTCTACCCCTCCCTATCTTCAACTTCTTCCTACATGACTTTCTACCCACTCCCTCAATCCATGATATCTCATGCTCTATAATATACATGTTCTTGCCATCATGTCACAGAATAACAAAACACCAAGTGCTACAAATTACCAACAATAACCTTACACTTCAAAGAATGGCTCTCCCACAACGATGCACCATCACTTCAAAAGTCCTCAATTACCTTAATAACACTCAACAAACACAAATTACAGACACAAGTGCATGACACTGTTCAACCAACCTCTTTCTCTCAACAACACATAACAGTAAATCATATTAAACACAAACATAATAAAGATGAACATATGGAAACCAAACAAAACAGTTGGCCCATTTTGAACAGCAAATGTCAAAGAATCTCAAAAATCATCATTATAAGTCAAATCAAGTATTGGAAAGTATTGGAAAGTATTGGAAAGAGGGGCAAGTATGAAGTCTGTTGGGGATGAGAGAGCTTGAGAAGTGAGTCAGTTGTTGTTCGCTGATGATACAGCGCTGGTGGCTGATTCATGTGAGAAACTGCAGAAGCTGGTGACTGAGTTTGGTAAAGTGTGTGAAAGAAGAAAGTTAAGAGTAAATGTGAATAAGAGCAAGGTTATTAGGTACAGTAGGGTTGAGGGTCAAGTCAATTGGGAGGTGAGTTTGAATGGAGAAAAACTGGAGGAAGTGAAGTGTTTTAGATATCTGGGAGTGGATCTGGCAGCGGATGGAACCATGGAAGCGGAAGTGGATCATAGGGTGGGGGAGGGGGCGAAAATTCTGGGAGCCTTGAAGAATGTGTGGAAGTCGAGAACATTATCTCGGAAAGCAAAAATGGGTATGTTTGAAGGAATAGTGGTTCCAACAATGTTGTATGGTTGCGAGGCATGGGCTATGGATTGAGTTGTGCGCAGGAGGATGGATGTGCTGGAAATAAGATGTTTGAGGACAATGTGTGGTGTGAGGTGGTTTGATCGAGTAAGTAACG
The DNA here is from genome assembly GCF_036320965.1 of Panulirus ornatus. Lineage (NCBI taxonomy): Eukaryota > Metazoa > Arthropoda > Malacostraca > Decapoda > Palinuridae > Panulirus > Panulirus ornatus. Next base: position 25,105,109 of record NC_092240.1, read on the forward strand.
TAAGGGTAAGAGAGATGTGTGGAAATAAAAAGAGCGTGGTTGAGAGAGCAGAAGAGGGTGTTTTGAAATGGTTTGGGCACATGGAGAGAATGAGTGAGGAAAGATTGACCAAGAGGATATATGTGTCGGAGGTGGAGGGAACGAGGAGAAGTGGGAGACCAAATTGGAGGTGGAAAGATGGAGTGAAAAAGATTTCGTGTGATCGGGGCCTGAACATGCAGGAGGGTGAAAGGAGGGCAAGGAATAGAGTGAATTGGATCGATGTGGTATACCTGGGTTGACGTGCTGTCAGTGGATTGAATCAGGGCATGTGAAGCATCTGGGGTGAACCATGGAAAGCTGTGTAGGTATGTATATTTGCGTGTGTGGACGTATGTATATACATGTGTATGGGGGTGGGTTGGGCCATTCTTTCGTCTGTTTCCTTGCGCTACCTCGCAAACGCTGGAGACAGCGACAAAGCAAAAATAAAATATATATATATTTTTTATCATTTTTTTTTTTTTTTATTATACTTTGTTTGGGAATGTCTGGGGAGTAAAGTCAGGGGTTAGTGAGAGGACAAGAGCAAGGGAAGGAGTAGCAATACTCCTGAAACAGGAGTTGTGGGAGTATGTGATAGAATGTAAGAAAGTAAATTCTCGATTAATATGGGTAAAACTGAAAGTTGATGGAGAGAGGTGGGTGATTATTGGTGCATATGCACCTGGGCATGAGAAGAAAGATCATGAGAGGCAAGTGTTTTGGGAGCAGCTGAATGAGTGTGTTAGTGGTTTTGATGCACGAGACCGGGTTATAGTGATGGGTGATTTGAATGCAAAGGTGAGTAATGTGGCAGTTGAGGGAATAATTGGTATACATGGGGTGTTCAGTGTTGGAAATGGTGAAGAGCTTGTATATTTTTGTGCTGAAAAAGGACTGATGATTGGGAATACCTGGTTTAAAAAGCGAGATATACATAAGTATACTTATGTAAGTAGGAGAGATGGCCAGAGAGCGTTATTGGATTACGTGTTAATTGACAGGCGTGCGAAAGAGAGACTTTTGGATGTTAATGTGCTGAGAGGTGCAACTGGAGGGATGTCTGATCATTATCTTGTGGAGGCTAAGGTGAAGATTTGTATGGGTTTTCAGAAAAGAAGAGTGAATGTTGGGGTGAAGAGGGTGGTGAGAGTAAGTGAGCTTGGGAAGGAGACCTGTGTGAGGAAGTACCAGGAGAGATTGAGTACAGAATGGAAAAAGGTGAGAACAATGGAAGTAAGGGGAGTGGGGGAGGATTGGGATGTATTTAGGGAATCAGTGATGGATTGCGCAAAAGATGCTTGTGGCATGAGAAGAGTGGGAGGTGGGTTGATTAGAAAGGGTAGTGAGTGGTGGGATGAAGAAGTAAGAGTATTAGTGAAAGAGAAGAGAGAGGCATTTGGACGATTTTTGCAGGGAAAAAATGCAATTGAGTGGGAGATGTATAAAAGAAAGAGACAGGAGGTCAAGAGAAAGGTGCAAGAGGTGAAAAAAAGGGCAAATGAGAGTTGGGGTGAGAGAGTATCATTAAATTTTAGGGAGAATAAAAAGATGTTCTGGAAGGAGGTAAATAAAGTGCGTAAGACAAGGGAGCAAATGGGAACTTCAGTGAAGGGCGCAAATGGGGAGGTGATAACAAGTAGTGGTGATGTGAGAAGGAGATGGAGTGAGTATTTTGAAGGTTTGTTGAATGTGTTTGATGATAGAGTGGCAGATATAGGGTGTTTTGGTCGAGGTGGTGTGCAAAGTGAGAGGGTTAGGGAAAATGATTTGGTAAACAGAGAAGAGGTAGTGAAAGCTTTGCGGAAGATGAAAGCCGGCAAGGCAGCAGGTTTGGATGGTATTGCAGTGGAATTTATTAAAAAAGGGGGTGACTGTATTGTTGACTGGTTGGTAAGGTTATTTAATGAATGTATGACTCATGGTGAGGTGCCTGAGGATTGGCGGAATGCGTGCATAGTGCCATTGTACAAAGGCAAAGGGGATAAGAGTGAGTGCTCAAATTACAGAGGATATATATATATATATATATATATATATATATATATATATATATATATATATATATATATATATATATATATATTATCCCTGGGGATAGGGGATTAAGAATACTTCCCACGTATTCCCTGCGTGTCGTAGAAGGCGACTAAAAGGGGAGGGAGCGGGGGGCTGTAAATCCTCCCCTCTCGTTTTTTTTTTCTAATATTCCAAAAGAAGGAACAGAGGGGGCCAGGTGAGGATATTCCAAAAAAGGCCCGTCCTCTGTTCTTAACATTACCTCGCTAACGCGGGAAATGGCGAATAGTTTAAAAAAAAGAAAAAAGAATATATATATATATATATATATATATATATATATATATATATATATATATATATATATTATTTTTTTATTTTGCTTTGTCGCTGTCTCCCGCGTTTGCGAGGTAGCGCAAGGAAACAGATGAAAAAAATGGCCCAACCCACCCCCATACACATGTATATACATAAACGTCCACACACGCAAATATACATACCTATACATCTCAATGTACACATATATATACACACACAGACACATACATATATACCCATGCACACAACTCACACTGTCTGCCTTTATTCATTCCCATCGCCACCTCACCACACATGGAATACCATCCCCCTCCCCCCTCATGTGTGCGAGGTAGCGCTATGAAAAGACAACAAAGGCCCCATTCGTTCACACTCAGTCTCTAGCTGTCATGCAATAATTACCGAATCCACAGCTCCCTTTCCACATCCAGGCCCCACACAACTTTCCATGGTTTACCCCAGACGCTTCACATGCCCAGATTCAATCCACTGACAGCACGTCAACCCCAGTATACCACATCGATCCAATTCACTCTATTCCTTGCCCGCCTTTCACTCTCCTGCATGTTCAGGTCCCCGATCACTCAAAATCTTTTTCACTCCATCTTTCCACCTCCAATTTGGTCTCCCACTTCTCCTCGTTCCCTCCACCTCCGACACATATATCCTCTTGGTCAATCTTTCCTCACTCATTCTCTCCATGTGCCCAAACCATTTCAAAACATCCTCTTCTGCTCTCTCAACCACGCTCTTTTTATTTCCACACATCTCTCTTACCCTTACATTACATACTCGATCAAACCACCTCACACCACACATTGTCCTCAAACATCTCATTTCCAGCACATCCATCCTCCTGCGCACAACTCTATCCATAGCCCACGCCTCGCAACCATACAACATTGTTGGAACCACTATTCCTTCAAACATACCCATTTTTGCTTTCCGAGATAATGTTCTCGACTTCCAAACATTCTTCAAGGCTCCCAGAATTTTCGCCCCCTCCCCCACCCCATGATTCACTTCCGCTTCCATGGCTCCATCCACTGCAAGATCCACTCCCAGATATCTAAAACACTTTACTTCCTCCAGTTTTTCTCCATTCAAACTTACCTCCCAATTGACTTGACCCTCAACCCTACTGTACCTAATAACCTTGCTCTTATTCACATTTACTCTTAACTTTCTTCTTTCACACACTTTACCAAACTCAGTCACCAGCTTCTGCAGTTTCTCACATGAATCAGCCACCAGCGCTGTATCATCAGCGAACACCAACTGACTCACTTCCCAAGCTCTCTCATCCACAACAGACTTCATACTTGCCCCTCTTTCCAAAACTCTTGCATTCACCTCCTTAACAACCCCATCCATAAGCAAATTAAACAACCATGGAGACATCACACACCCCTGCCGCAAACCTACATTCACTGAGAACCAATCACTTTCCTCTCTTCCTACACGTACACATGCCATACATCCTCGATAAAAACTTTTCACTGCTTCTAACAACTTGCCTCCCACACCATACATTCTTAATACCTTCCACAGAGCATCTCTATCAACTCTATCATATGCCTTCTCCAGATCCATAAATGCTACATACAAATCCATTTGCTTTTCTAAGTATTTCTCACATACATTCTTCAAAGCAAACACCTGATCCACACATCCTCTACCACTTCTGAAACCACACTGCTCTTCCCCAATCTGATGCTCTGTACATGCCTTCACCCGCGCAATCAATACCCTCCCATATAATTTACCAGGAATACTCAACAAACTTATACCTCTGTAATTTGAGCACTCACTCTTATCCCCTTTGCCTTTGTACAATGGCACTATGCACGCATTCCGCCAATCCTCAGGCATATATATATATATATATATATATATATATATATGCATGTTTTGGCTCTGAGTGAAACGAAGCTCAAGGGTAAAGGGGAAGAGTGGTTTGGGAATGTCTGGGGAGTAAAGTCAGGGGTTAGTGAGAGGACAAGAGCAAGGGAAGGAGTAGCAATACTCCTGAAACAGGAGTTGTGGGAGTATGTGATAGAGTGTAAGAAAGTAAATTCTCGATTAATATGGGTAAAACTGAAAGTTGATGGAGAGAGATGGGTGATTATTGGTGCATATGCACCTGGGCATGAGAAGAAAGATCAAGAGAGGCAAGTGTTTTGGGAGCAGCTGAATGAGCGTGTTAGTGGTTTTGATGCACGAGACCGGGTTATAGTGATGGGTGATTTGAATGCAAAGGTGAGTAATGTGGCAGTTGAGGGAATAATTGGTATACATGGGGTGTTCAGTGTTGTAAATGGAAATGGTGAAGAGCTTGTAGATTTATGTGCTGAAAAAGGACTGATGATTGGGAATACCTGGTTTAAAAAGTGAGATATACATAAGTATACTTATGTAAGTAGGAGAGATGGCCAGAGAGCGTTATTGGATTACGTGTTAATTGACAGGCGTGCGAAAGAGAGACTTTTGGATGTTAATGTGCTGAGAGGAGCAACTGGAGGGATGTCTGATCATTATCTTGTGGAGGCTAAGGTGGAGATTTGTATGGGTTTTCAAAAAAGAAGAGTGAATGTTGGGGTGAAGAGGGTGGTGAGAGTAAGTGAGCTTGAGAAGGAGACCTGTGTGAGGAAGTACCAGGAGAGACTGAGTACAGAATGGAAAAAGGTGAGAACAATGGAAGCAAGGGGAGTGGGGGAGGAATGGGATGTATTTAGGGAATCAGTGATGGATTGCACAAAAGATGCTTGTGGCATGAGAAGAGTGGGAGGTGGGTTGATTAGAAAGGGTAGTGAGTGGTGGGATGAAGAAGTAAGAGTATTAGTGAAAGAGAAGAGAGAGGCATTTGGACGATTTTTGCAGGGAAAAAATGCAATTGAGTGGGAGATGTAGAAAAGAAAGAGACAGGAGGTCAAGAGAAAGGTGCAAGAGGTGAAAAAAAGGGCAAATGAGAGTTGGGGTGAGAGAGTATCATTAAATTTTAGGGAGAATAAAAAGATGTTCTGGAAGGAGGTAAATAAAGTGCGTAAGACAAGGGAGCAAATGGGAACTTCAGTGAAGGGCGCAAATGGGGAGGTGATAACAAATAGTGGTGATGTGAGAAGGAGATGGAGTGAGTATTTTGAAGGTTTGCTGAATGTGTTTGATGATAGAGTGGCAGATATAGGGTGTTTTGGTCGAGGTGGTGTGCAAAGTGAGAGGGTTAGGGAAAATTATTTGGTAAACAGAGAAGAGGTAGTGAAAGCTTTGCGGAAGATGAAAGCCGGCAAGGCAGCAGGTTTGGATGGTATTGCAGTGGAATTTATTAAAAAAGGGAGTGACTGTATTGTTGACTGGTTGGTAAGGTTATTTAATGTATGTATGACTCATGGTGAGGTGCCTGAGGATTGGCGGAATGCGTGCATAGTGCCATTGTACAAAGGCAAAGGGGATAAGAGTGAGTGCTCAAATTACAGAGGTATAAGTTTGCGCTACCTCGCAAACGCAGGAGACAGCGACAAAGTATAATAAAAAAAAAAAAAGTTTGTTGAGTATTCCTGGTAAATTATATGGGAGGGTATTGATTGAGACGGTGAAGGCATGTACAGAGCATCAGATTGGGGAAGAGCAGTGTGGTTTCAGAAGTGGTAGAAGATGTGTGGATCAGGTGTTTGCTTTGAAGAATGTATGTGAGAAATACTTAGAAAAGCAAATGGATTTGTATGTAGCATTTATGGATCTGGAGAAGGCATATGATAGAGTTGATAGAGATGCTCTGTGAAGGTATTAAGAATATATGGTGTGGGAGGAAAGTTGTTAGAAGCAGTGAAAAGTTTTTATCGAGGATGTAAGGCATGTGTACGTGTAGGAAGAGAGGAAAGTGATTGGTTCTCAGTGAATGTAGGTTTGCGGCAGGGGTGTGTGATGTCTCCTTGGTTGTTTAATTTGTTTATGGATGGGGTTGTTAGGGAGGTAAATGCAAGAGTTTTGGAAAGAGGGGCAAGTATGAAGTCTGTTGGGGATGAGAGAGCTTGGGAAGTGAGTCAGTTGTTGTTCGCTGATGATACAGCGCTGGTGGCTGATTCATGTGAGAAACTGCAGAAGCTGGTGACTGAGTTTGGTAAAGTGTGTGGAAGAAGAAAGTTAAGAGTAAATGTGAATAAGAGCAAGGTTATTAGGTACAGTAGGGTTGAGGGTCAAGTCAATTGGGAGGTGAGTTTGAATGGAGAAAAACTGGAGGAAGTGAAGTGTTTTAGATATCTGGGAGTGGATCTGGCAGCGGATGGAACCATGGAAGCAGAAGTGGATCATAGGGTGGGGGAGGGGGCGAAAATTCTGGGGGCCTTGAAGAATGTGTGGAAGTCGAGAACATTATCTCGGAAAGCAAAAACGGGTATGTTTGAAGGAATAGTGGTTCCAACAATGTTGTATGGTTGCGAGGCGTGGGCTATGGATAGAGTTGTGCGCAGGAGGATGGATGTGCTGGAAATGAGATGTTTGAGGACAATGTGTGGTGTGAGGTGGTTTGATCGAGTGAGTAACGTAAGGGTAAGAGAGATGTGTGGAAATAAAAAGAGCGTGGTTGAGAGAGCAGAAGAGGGTGTTTTGAAGTGGTTTGGGCACATGGAGAGGATGAGTGAGGAAAGATTGACCAAGAGGATATATGTGTCGGAGGTGGAGGGAGCAAGGAGAAGAGGGAGACCAAATTGGAGGTGGAAAGATGGAGTGAAAAAGATTTTGTGTGATCGGGGCCTGAACATGCAGGAGGGTGAAAGGAGGGCAAGGAATAGAGTGAATTGGAGCGATGTGGTATACCGGGGTTGACGTGCTGTCAGTGGATTGAATCAAGGCATGTGAAGCGTCTGGGGTAAACCATGGAAAGCTGTGTAGGTATGTATATTTGCGTGTGTGGACGTATGTATATACATGTGTATGGGGGGGGTTGGGCCATTTCTTTCGTCTGTTTCCTTGCGCTACCTCGCAAACACGGGAGACAGCGACAAAGTATAAAAAAAAAAAATATATAAAAAAAAAAAATATATATATATATATATATATATATAAATATATAAATATATATATTTATTTTTATTTATTTTGCTTTGTCGCTGTCTCCTGCGTCTGCGAGGTAGCGCAAGGAAACAGACGAAAGAAATGGCCCCATCCACCCCCATACACATGTATATACATACACGTCCACACACGCAAATATACATACCTATACATCTCAATGTACACATATATATACTCACACAGACACATACATATATACCCATGCACACAATTCACACTGTCTGCCTTTATTCATTCCCATCATCACCTCGCCACACATGGAATACCATCCCACTCCCCCCTCATGTGTGCGAGGTAGCGCTAGGAAAGACAACAAAGGTACCATTCATTCACACTCAGTCTCTAGCTGTCATGCAATAATGCCTGAAACCACAGCTCCCTTTCCACATCCAGGCCCCACACAACTTTCCATGGATTACCCCAGACGTTTCACATGCCCTGATTCAATCCACTGACAGCACGTCAACCCCGGTATACCACATCGATCCAATTTACTTTATTCCTTGCCCTCCTTTCACCCTCCCGCATGTTCAGGCCCCGATCACTCAAAACCTTTTTCACTCCATCTTTCCACCTCCAATTTGGTCTCCCACTTCTCCTCGTTCCCTCCACCTCCGACACATATATCCACTTGGTCAATCTTTCCTCACTAATTCTCTCCATGTGCCTAAACCATTTCAAAACACCCTCTTCTGCTCTCTCAACCACGCTCTTTTTATTTCCACACATCTCTCTTACCCTTACATTACTTACTCGATCAAACCACCTCACACCACACATTGTCCTCAAATATCTCATTTCCAGCACATCCACCCTCCTGCGCACAACTCTATCCATAGCCCAAGCCTCGCAACCATACAACATTGTTGGAACCACTATTCCTTCTAACATACCCATTTTTGCTTTCCGAGATAATGTTCTCGACTTCCAAACAATCTTCAAGGCTCCCAGGATTTTCGCCCCATCCCCCACCCTATGATTCACTTCCGCTTCCATGGTTCCATCCGCTGCCAGATCCACTCCCAGATATCTAAAACACTTTACTTCCTCCAGTTTTTCTCCATTCAAACTTACCTCCCAATTGACTTGACCCTCAACCCTACTGTACCTAATAACCTTGCTCTTATTCACATTTACTCTTAACTTTCTTTATATATATATATATATATATATATATATATATATATATATATATATATATATATATAATTTGCTTTGTCGCTGTCTCCCGCGTTTGCGAGGTAGCACAAGGAAACAGACGAAAGAAATGGCCCAACCCACCCCCATACACATGTATATACATACACGTCCACACGCGCAAATATACATACCTATACATCTCAATGTACACATATATATATATATACACACACAGACACATACATGTATACCCATACACACAATTCACACTGTCTGCCTTTATTCATTCCCATCGCCACTTCTCCACACATGGAATACCGTCCCCCTCCCCCCTCATGTGTGCGAGGTAGCGCTAGGAAAAAACAAAGGCCCCATTCGTTCACACTCAGTCTCTAGCTGTCAAGCAATAATGCCCGAAACCACAGCTCCCTTTCCACATCCAGGCCCCACACAACTTTCCATGGTTTACCCCAGACGCTTCACATGCCCTGATTCAATCCACTGGCAGCATATATATATATATATATATATATATATATATATATATATATATATATATATATATATATATATATATATATATATATTGGGAGGTAAGTTTGAATGGAGAAAAACAAGAGGAAGTCAAGTGCTTTAGATATCTGGGAGTGGAATTGGTAGCGGATGGAACCATGGAAGCAGAAGTGAGTCATAGGGTGGGGGAGGGGGTGAAAGTTCTGTTAGCGTTGCAAAATGTAAGGAAGGCGAGAACGTTATCTCAGAAAGCAAAAATGGGTATGTTTGAAGGAATAGTGGTTCTGACAATGTTAAAAGGTTGCGAGGCATGGGATGTAAATAGAGTTGTGCAGAGGAGGGTGAATGTGCTGGAAATGAGATGTTTGAGGACAATATGTGGTGTGAGGTGGTTTGATCGAGTACGTAATGAAAGGGTAGGAGAGATGTGTGGTAATAAAAATAGTGTAGTTGAGAGAGCAGAAGAGGGTGTTTTGAAATGGTCTGAACACATGGAGAGAATGAGCAAGGATAGATTATCAAAGAGGATATATTTGTCAGAGGTGGAGGGAACGAGGAGAAGTGGGAGACCAAATTGGAGGTGGAAAGATGGAGTGAAAAAGATTTTGAGTGATCGGGGCCTAAACATGCAGGAGGGTGAAAGGCGTGCAAGGAATAGAGCGAATTGGAACGATGTGGTATACCGGGGTCGACGTGCTGTCAATAGATTGAACCAGGGCACGTGAAGCGTCTGGGTAAACCCATGGAAAGTTTTGTGGGGTCTGGATGTGGAGAGGGAGCTGTGGTTTCGGTGCATTATACATGACACCTAGAGACTGAGTGTGAACGAACGTGGCCTTTGTTGTCTTTTCCTAGTGCTACCTAGCGCATATGAGAGGGGAAGGGGTTGTCATTTAATGTGTGGCGTGGTGGCAACGAGAATGAATAAGGGCAGACAGTATGAATTATGTACATGTGTATATATGTATATGTCTGTGTATATATATGTACACGTTGAGATGTATAGGTATGTACATGTGCGTGTGTGGACGTGTGTGTATGTATATATATATATATATATATATATATATATATATATATATATATATATATATATATATATATATTTTTTTTTTTTTTTTTTTTATACTTTGTCGCTGTCTCCCGCGCTTGCGAGGTAGCGCGAGGAAACAGACGAAAGAAATGGCCCAACCCCCATACACACGTACATACACACGTCCACACACGCAAATATACATACCTACACAGCTTTCCATGGTTTACCCCAGACGCTTCACATGCCTTGATTCAATCCACTGACAGCACGTCAACCCCTGTATACCACATCGCTCCAATTCACTCTATTCCTTGCCCTCCTTTCACCCTCCTGCATGTTCAGGCCCCGATCACACAAAATCTTTTTCACTCCATCTTTCCACCTCCAATTTGGTCTCCCTCTTCTCCTCGTTCCCTCCACCTCCGACACATATATCCTCTTGGTCAATCTTTCCTCACTCATTCTCTCCATGTGCCCAAACCATTTCAAAACACCCTCTTCTGCTCTCTCAACCACGCTCTTTTTATTTCCACACATCTCTCTTACCCTTACGTTACTTACTCGATCAAACCACCTCACACCACACATTGTCCTCAAACATCTCATTTCCAGCACATCCATCCTCCTGCGCACAACTCTATCCATAGCCCACGCCTCGCAACCATACAACATTGTTGGAACCACTATTCCTTCAAACATACCCATTTTTGCTTTCCGAGATAATGTTCTCGACTTCCACACATTTTTCAAGGCTCCCAAAATTTTCGCCCCCTCCCCCACCCTATGATCCACTTCCGCTTCCATGGTTCCATCCGCTGACAGATCCACTCCCAGATATCTAAAACACTTCACTTCCTCCAGTTTTTCTCCATTCAAACTCACCTCCCAATTGACTTGACCCTCAACCCTACTGTACCTAATAACCTTGCTCTTATTCACATTTACTCTTATATGTATATATATATATATATATATATATATATATGTATGTATATATATATATATATATATATATATATATATATATATATATATATATATATATATATATATGGATTGAATCAAGGCATGTGAAGCGTCTGGGGTAAACCATGGAAAGCTGTGTAGGTATGTATATTTGCGTGTGTGGACGTGTGTATGTACATGTGTATGGGGGGGGGGGTTGGGCCATTTCTTTCGTCTGTTTCCTTGCGCTACCTCGCAAACGCGGGAGACAGCGACAAAGTATAAAAAAAAAAAAAAAAAAAAAAAAAAAAATATATATATATATATATATATATATATACATATATATATATATATATATATATATATATATATATATATATATATATATATATATATATGTGTGTGTGTGTGTGTGTGTGTGTGTGTGTGTGTGTGTGTGTGTGGGTGGGTTGGGCCATTCTTTCGTCTGTTTCCTTGTGCTACCTCGCTAACGCGGGAGACAGCGACAAAGTATAATATATATATATATATATATATATATATATATATATATATATATATATATATATATATATATATATATCATCCTCGATTCTATTCTTGTTTACAATGGGTAGATCAAGTGTAAACAAATACCCTGAAGTACTGCCATGAGTGCTTATGAGAACAAAGGCTTTCAATCACAAAAGTAATGAAGGATAAGTTAACTTAGAAGTAATAATACAATATTTGTAATCAATTCAGAGTAAAAACTCTTAACACAGGCATCATTACTCAAAACAACAACATACAGTAGAAGTGGCAATGAAAAAGTCATCTTCTGGCCACAAGATTGATCCTCCTCTTAATGTCCAATGTAAAATTAAGTTTCGGCAAAGTAGAAATGAAAACTAAATCCTTCTAAACAATAAAGTTCATCTCTGGTAAAACATGAACCCTCAGTTAAGCTTATCTGGTTTTCCGATATGACCAGTTAACTGAAAAAGACATTTTGAAAGGTACTGTATATATCCTACATGAGAGATAGGACATGCACATGTAAGTGTGAAACGTGACTATACATCAAAACAATGTATACAGGATGAGCATCCCTAATCCGAAATGCTCCAAAATCCGAAACTTTATGAGCGGCAACAAGACGTTACAAGTGTAAAATTCCACACCTGACCTCACTTGTCCATGCTGGGCTCTGACGCTCTGTTGGCGCCAATTTGTTACAAACCACCCTCACCGTCGGACCTACGGGCATTCTCACTGTTTTTTGCTAATTCTGTTCTGTATGAATAAGTGTAAGAAAATGATCGCTTATCAGTAGCATATAAATTCAGAATCAGGAATGAAGGTGATGTCAAACAACCACAGAGTGTCCATATGGGCGGCTGAGTTTGTGACACATTAGCTTTCTGATGTCTGTTACAAAATCTTTGTTTTGTGCACAAAATTACTAAAAACATTGAATACATTACCTTCAGGCTACGTGTATATGAAACATAAATGGATTTTGTTTAGACTTGAGTCCCATCCCCAAGATATCTCATTATCTATTATCCATCATGACAACTGTGGAAAACAGGATGGTATGGAAAGAAACGGGTTGGACCTGAGACATACCTCAATGTTTCCACCGTTCAACCGTTTTCCTAGGGACCATATTCCCCGTAAGTGGTCACCCGGTCGGACGCCTTGGTGTGTCGCCCTCTGAATCGCTTGTGTTGCTGCCTCCACCAGTTCACAGCGATCTCCACTGCATGACGTGACCAGCAGGTAAACCCAAACCTTGTGTTAACGTTGTTCTTAATCCTTTCCTCTTAGTAAGCTTTCAAACTATCACTAAACGGCCGACGATAAGGCAACTACGGGCAAGTGACAAACCGTTTGGTAACAGTGTGAACGTTTACCTAGAGGAAGAGATTAAGAACATTAACACAAGGTCTGAGTTCATCTGCTGTTCACGTCAGACAGCGGATATCACTGTGAACGGGTGAAGAGAGCAGTACAAGCGACCCAATCATAGAGCGACACGCCCAAGTATGCGGTCGGGTGACAGAGATGGGACATGCACATGTGCATGTGAAACATGACTGTACATCAGAACAATGTATACAGGATGAGCATCCCTAATCCAAAATGCTCCAAAATGCGAAACTTTATGAGCGGCAACAAGACGTTACAAGTGTAAAATTCCACACCTGACCTCACTTGTCCATGCTGGGCTCTGACGCTCACTTGCCGGGGATCGCGGTCCCGCCGAACGCTGGAATCAGTACCTCCTGAGGAAGTCCGTTGAACGGGCGAAATAATGTTTCAGCTCTAACCTGTTTGTTTCCATACCATCCGTCTTCTCATTAGTATGCAAATTCTCATTATATGCAAATATTCCAATATCAAAACAAATCCAGAACACTCTGGTCCCAGGCATTTCGAATGTGGGATACTTAACCTGTACTTTGAACAGCACTCGCTACAATAAAGTAACACTAACAACTACTTAATCATATTAAGCAGTTTCTGCTACATCAGTTAAAAACACAAACATATAGAAAAATAATTCAGAAATGAAGGTATAACATCTCAACAGGGACAGGTCTTCATGAGAATGGAGATGAAGGTACAGATTACATCTGGGTATATCATTCTTAAGTGCTGAAATTCTTATAAGAAGAATGGCTACTGCACCTTCATGCATTCAAAATTTTTATAGGTCGTTTTTAAAAGCCTATAATTCTGCTGCCTGTTAAGGAATTTGGATAGATCTAACTCTATGGTGTTCACTGGAGACATCCATAACCACCAAATTTCTAAAATGGAATTGTTTGTGCAAAAGCAAATAAATACGAGTAGTACAATAACTAAATTCAAACCAGATGTTGAACAGGACACATAACCCTTCATTACATTGTACTGTTGCAATATCAAAACTGAAATATCATCATTGCCCACAGAAATCCCATAACATGTTCACTACAATATGTCTAAAAAAATATTTTTCATACTTGATCATTTCCCGCATTAGCGAGGTAGCGCCATGAACATATGACGAAAGGCCTCATACACTCACAACCATTCTCTATCATGTGCAATGCACTGAAATCACAGCTCCCTATCAACAAGCAGGCCCCACAGACCTTTTCATGATTTACCTCGGATGCTTATCAAGCCCTAGTTCAGTCCACTGACAACACATTGACCCCAGATACCACATCGTTCCAATTCACTCTATCCCAATGTTAAGGTCCTGATTGCTCAAAATCTTTCTCACTCCATCCTTTCATCTCCAAATTGGTCTCCTCATTCTCCTTGTTCCCTTCCTCAACTTCTGACACATATATCCTCTTAACCTTTCCTCACTCGTTCTCTTCCCGCGTCCAAGCCATTTCAACACCCTCTTCAGCTCTCTGAACACAATTTTTCTATCACCACACATCTTTCTTACCCTTTCATTACTTATACAATCAAACCATCTCACTCCAAATATAGTCTTCAAACATTCCATTTCCAACACAACAACCCTCCTCCACGCAGTCTTATCTTTAGCCCATGCCCTGCATTCATATAATAATGTTGGAACTACTATATCTTCAAACATATTCAATTTTGCCCTCCCAGATAATGATCCCTCTTTCCACACATTCTTCAGAGCTACCAAAATCTTTGTCCCCTTAAACACCCAATAACTCACTTCCGCTTCCATGGTTCCACTCCTAGGTATCTACAGCACTTTACTTCCTCCAATTTTCCTCCATCCCCAACTAATGTGTCTCTCAGCCCTGCTAAATCTAATACCCTTGTTTTTATTCACGTTTACTCTCAACTTCCTTCTTTCACACACTCATCCAAACTCAGTCACCAACTTACGCAGTTTCTCACTTGAATCTACCACCAGTGATGTATCATGAGCAAACAACTGACACACTTCCCAGGCCCTTTCATCCCCCACAGACTACATATGATGTGTTTAAAAACAAAGTTAAAAGTAAGAATGTTAACACATTAATTTCATATACCTTTCTGATATGTGACATGACAAACAGTGCAGATTTGCTATACTACCACTAACATGTCTTCTTTTTTAACTAACATTTTATCAATATTCTTTTTAATGATCTTGAAAAAAAAATCAGTTACTATAACATGATCATGATTTGACAAAAGACCCAATAGGAGTAGTATGGGATTTAAAACTTTAAGGAAAATGTAGGACTAAAATAAAAGAAGATACTGTAATCAAAGCACGGGCAACTTCTCAAACTATACAAGGTGGAGGAAAGTAACATTTGGTTGAGCTTGAACCCAGCCTCACCAACTAAATCTTCACCTAACCCAATGAAGAAAGTACATGAAATACATAACTTACCTCATCAGGCATTTAAAATTATGACATATTTATCCTTGATCACAGCACACATGTCTGAAGAATGATATGGCGATATTACCAACAATTCTTGTGTATGTTTCCTTTTACGTTCTTGAAACATGAAATCAATAGTCCATGAACGTCTTCACCAGCCATACGTCGAGCTAAAACTGATTCAAATGCCATGTTTTACAATCTAATCTCAATAAAGTCATAGGGATATCAACAAAGGCCATAACAGTTTCTGACTGTGTATCATAACTCTCCTTGGTTTTATCAGACACCAAATAACCTATATTGTGAGAGCAATTACCTCATTTTAAACAGGTTATTTAAGATCACCCAATATTCATCAAACTGAGCATGAAGGTTTTCTTCCAATAAAATCATGTTTCAAATACTCCTGGAAGTATACTCATTAAATAAGAGTATTTAAGAAATACAGGATTTCCCAACAGTGTACACACGGTTAAAAGAGTATCTTCCTAGATGGCACCGATAAATTTCAAAACAATCCGTACAACTCAAACCTCACTAGGGTTGGTAAGCATGTATACGAGATAATTTTCCTATATAATCATGGTAGCCCCACTTTATAATCATTTCTACTAAAATATGAAATTTATGTACCATTCATTATGGCAAATAAAGGAAATGTTGGGAGCAACTGATATACAATCATAGCAAGAAAGCAGGGCTCCCAGTGTGAGGCCAGATTAATGGGAATTTTTCCAAATCCTTCTTCCTTGGTGACATAATGTTTCACACAAAAAGTGTCACGATACTTTTTTTACAGTGTGTACATGAACTGCATTATTAACCATGGGGTTTTCAGGCATAATTTAACTAAAAAGTATTCTATAACAATAATTCATAATTTACATGATATCTGCTAAAAACCTGCCTTCAAAATGAAAGACAAACTTTCTAGTATTACCATAACGAGCTCTATCACAGTCATGGAGAGCAAATTTCACAAAAAAAAAATTCATATAATGAAATACTTTAATTCATATATCCTTGAGGAAGGTGTCTAATTATTACTTAAACATCCACATGTTAAAAATGAACTGCTTTATTATATCTTTTTCAGTGCTGAATTAAATCAAGGAATTTTTGCAAGTTAGATTTGAGAATTAGTTCAACAATCTCAAAGTGAATTTGCACAGGTTCTGAACAGTAACATGGAGGCTAAATGTGGTTCTGCAAAATTTGTTCCCCTCTAAACGAGGAATTTCACACATAAAAAAAATCATAAACCTTTCATAATAGCAAAAAGTTATCCTGCAGAAATACTAACACATCTACAGAGAATCTTAGTAATTTCATTTTAAAGTATCAAATTCTGTGGTCATCCCTACATTCATTCTGAGGTTTGATCACATGTTACTGGGTACCAAATAGGGTGCTGAGGGTTTCATACAACCGATTTTCCGCAGAGGGAGGGGAATGGTATGCCAACTATTAAGAGGCTGGGTAGACAGGTCAGCCTATATGATTACGTTGTGTTGTTGAGTAGCTTTGTTATCTCAGTGGGTCATGTTAACTATCAGTACGGTAGTCTGCTAAATCATGTCAAGCGATGATGGGCGTAAACTTGGTTAAGTTAGACCAAATAGATATGCTAAGCCACATTTGCTTATCAAGACATTAGTAGCAAGCTAAGCTATGATAGATTCTACGTGAGGTTAGATTTCGTTCTCCTAAGGTGAAATTATTTTTCGTTGGATTTCTTCAAGTCATACACTGGGTTATAGCGGGTAATTATGGAAAATGCACATTACGAGACAGGACTAGATAAAGAACACTGAAAACCAAGATGGCAAGTACAAAGGTTGGTCATTAAACTACTCTTATCTTTAAATATAATTCAAAACTGAATTAAATACGGAGAAAAGTGGCTCATTCAGCAAACTCAAGAGCCAGGCCTTAACATTACAGAGGCAACATACAACTGGATCTAAAAGATTCAAATTCGTCCATGATCGCGACTGACATTCAATTGTCAAACAACTACAGCATTTCCTTCCGTTACTCCTCAACGGTTTACATTTCAAACGTTTTAACATTCAACTGTACCAAACACACTGTTCTATTACGGTCTCCAACCCGATATTCGCATGACGATAAAATAAACCACCCTGGAATTCGTGACACTTGAAAAGCCAAGCTCAACTACAGCTCCTCACGACAATGTAAACATAACAAGGCCATTGGACTTTCCAATATCACCTGAAAAACCCTTAAACGCCCTCATCTACTCAGCCAAGAAGATGTACCTACCAATGACCAATGCGTCTACGATCTCGTGATTCAACACTCCATGCACTCTGTGGCTCGTGGACACAGTCAATACATAACAAAGTAAGACGAGGGATTGTATGTCCCCAACTACACTCAAGATTATTGACAGACTGGCGACGTCGGCTGCTCCAGGCCCCGCGCAGGTGGTCGTCTGCTTCCCCGCCAAATTCGAAACAATAATTACCACCATGGCTTATCTTATCTTGAACTCCTCTGCCATTCTTTTTTCCTTTTCAGGAGGTAGACCCAATGTATACGATTTCTGGACTTCGCTCACACATAACCATCGAGTTGTGTTCATCTATCTTGTGATGTGTGGTCGTCTGTCGCACTTGGAGCCTTTGAGTCAATCAGTCTATCGATTATCGCTCTATCTATCAAACTCCTTTCTCATTTACACTGAATGTGTTAAATGCATTAAGCCTTTCACATAGCTCAAACACATCTGCAAGTTATGTTCTCTGTCAATCTTAGATTACATTCAACAGCACCCCAAGCACTAATGCGATTACCTTACGGTGCGCAATAAACTAGCCAAAATCTGCGTTTCTGGTCATTTGCCAGTAGACTCATCACTAAGATATGTGTTAGAAATATTACGGCAAGTCAAATGTCATACTCTACTCATCTACGAGTGAATTATGTTGATGAAAAATTAATTATGCGTATCTAAGAGTACTATTGCCAATTACACTTACTCCTGATTAACTGTTTACCAATTCTTCATAAAGGGATAAAGCCACAACAGCTTGTTTACAGCGGATGGTAATATGAGTTTCGGATATAAATATTACAAAAATCATCAAACATAAAACAAAAGAAAATGACGTATGGTAAGATTCTATCTTAATAGGACTGACTGTACTGAGGATGGCCACCAACTCCAACAACCATACACACTAAAGAAAGACTTTTAATTCAAGCTCCGCTATAATATAAAGTGAATAGCATTAACCAGCTTCATTTAAGTCAGTGCATTGATGCACTGTTTGTTGAACTATCGTAAATCACCGACATCACTATCCTGCTAATCATCGAATAACTCGCTATCATATTTGTATTTCTGTAATATAGATTTATTCCTGACTTTAGACTGAAGATACAAAAAAAACGAACAAGTCTACCATCAAAGACCACGCTGAACTCTCCATTTTCTATAGACTGTTGTAAATATTTATGAGTAGCTATTTCGGGCGAGTTAATATGAAAATATAAGAATATCGGCAACTTAACTTGATCTTTTTTTCTTTTTTCAGGAAGAAATCTTAGGCAGGTAGTGAGAAATGCGAATGAAGGCTTGCTAATATACGTAATTTATCATGAAGAGGTGAACACAACAACAACCAAGATCAGTGCTCCATAAGGCATAACATGGAGACTTGTAACTGAAAGGTCATCTCCTGGTATTGATTAACCTGATTGCCTCTCATACTACTTATGCAAATAGTACGCTCGACCAGATGCAAGTGGTGCTGCACCACCTTACCCTCTCCAAATGTGACGATCTTCAGAGGAATGGTAAAGTCTCGGTAACTGTGTTGGTGTAAATCAGGAATGTTATGAGATAATGATGTTGGTGCATTTGCATGAAATAACAGGATACATGAACTTATTGCACTGTCGCTACTCTGAAATCCACAAAACAGAATCTGCAGTTCTGCAGACGAAAGTTAAGATAAAACCTCACGGTATAGTGACCCAGTAATGACACCATTTGTATAGATCCCTTATCATGTTAGCATTTCGAAACCCGATCCCTTTGACACTATCGAAGCTCGAATCAAACCTTTGTAGTAAACCAAATATTGACGGTGACCTTGGCCTATCTACAACTACAGTGTGTACTACCAACAAGAGATAATTAAAAAAAGGAAACTGAAGAACTCAAAATCTACAAAACGGCAAATAATATAATAAAGTTTGTAGTAAAATGTCATAAGTATAGGGAGTATCAAAGAAAACCAGACAATGAAATATTGTTAGTTTCAGCTGAGCAGGTGTCTTACTTTTGCAGTGTAAACTGCGAGATAGCCTTACAACTACATGTTAACTATTTATATCAGATCCTCTTGTCTGGGATACGTATGACTTTTGTGATAATTTCACGAAATCTTGTGTCCTTGACATATTAACTGACGCTCGTCTATGGCTTTAGTAAGCCATGGCTTTGTACATCAGATAATGTTATTGACGGTCTCGAATAAATCTTTAATAATAGTAATTATAATAACTATGCTATAATAAAAATGATTATTATTATTATTGTTATTATTATTATTATCATTATTATCATAACTAATACTATTATAAACCATCGGGGTCTGAAAGAAACATTATACTGAGATTTTATAATTTGATACAAATAATAATGTAAAGTTTTCATACTTTTCATAAATGTGGAAAAACAATTCCAATGTTAATACCTATAATGTTACAGTGGAACATTGCAGCATTCAAAAGGTGACAAGTATTTAGTACACTTAACAAATAGTGTCTTATGCAATGTGTATTCTATACACAGGATCAAACTGTATTATTACATATGAATTATAAGTTCCGTCAATCATTCCTTCTCAGAAACGTATTATTGCTATCCTTAATCAAGAAAGACACAATGAGTACAATTCTTTTATTCCGAGCTATACACGTTCACATGGATATTATCAACAACAGAACTTTCAGAAAACATTTTTTGTACTTATTCATGGCAGGCCAAATTCCCTCGAGAAGTCATGTCACAAAATCAATTACAGGAGGACCATTCTGCGTAAAGTAGTTCCCTCAGTGTTGTCGTACTGGGAATACTAGGAGTCATCTGGCTCTATAACAGGGAAGCTGAGGGCTGGGTAGAATCTTTAAACAAATCCTATTTAATCCTAGTAGAAACGAAGAACCTCGGCCTCACGTTTGCCAATCTTAACGTAATGCACCATAAGTATTTTGATTTCGTGAATTACGCCAAAGTTCCTCTTGTTAACTGGTCACAGTTCAGATTGGTGCACCTAGAGAGAGCCTTCTTGGCCTCATGAGGTGGCCAAGAAGGAAGAAGTACCACGGCAAAATCTCCGGTATAAGCCAACATTTCTTCAGGGTACATGTTAGCTCTTGCCGTCCCTGACATTACTAAACACTATTTTATTGCACATTTGTGCTGTTTACATACATTGTAAAGTGTTATCTACTACGTCAGCTGAGGTTTAGGCTTTATTATGATGTTCCAGTACCAACCATATACGTCTGCAGAGGTCCACCAAAGCAAGAAGAGGCCAAATAAACACGATATGTACAAAGATAAAGTAAGTCCCTGTTTACTTCTTAAAACACTTTTGACTACGAAATGTATTCCTAAATGATCTTAAAACTGAATCAATATCTATAAGATAGTATTCATGAATTATGTAGTTTTTTCCGTATATCCATATAACCACAGAGAACTTTATACCGAGTCATATAAGAAAACGATATAATTCTATAGGTAACTAAACTGAATCAGATGCCTATCATGGGATTTTGATAGCACATGACAATAAAAATATACATGACAGCCAGAGTGGATAAGAGCCCTATTCGTCTGTTCCTTGCGTTTCTTAGCTATGGTAGGAAAAGGAAAACAAACACAGAAAAAATGATAATATCCCTGGGGACTAAGGCGTAAGCGAGGGGATGCAAATCGTCTTTTTCTACTTTTCAAAAGCAGGAGCAGAGTGAGGAGCTAAGGGAATATTTCTTAGTTACAGAAAAAGTTTAGGGTTTTTCTCTTTTAAAAATCTACATGTTTTTCACTCCTACCACACTAAACTGTAGGTTTCCGATCTCTTTGATTATTGCAAACATCCTAATTTGAGCTACCTTTTCTGGCGTCTCATTTAACTAATGCCCATATGAGCTCAGGTTAAAGTGGCACTATCTTAACTAGTGCCCATATGAGCTCAGGTTAAAGTGGCAATAATACGGGTTAATCTTAGAAAATCACAACCATACACAAGGGCTATTTCCTCTATTATAAAAGTATTTTCTTTTCTTCTTTGTGACACTTTGCTATTTGTAACACTTCAGGCTTCGTCAGAGATGGATCTTGTGTGATGTTAGAGGATAGCCATTTTATCGATCTTTTTTGGAATTCTGTTTTGATTTCACTGTGATGTGGGGCACTACCCAGTATTACTGAAGTCCTCAACTCAAAATCAGTTAAAAGTTGTTATTCGAACGAATCATGTTACAAATCCTTCATGGTCCGTGGGAGTCACGACAGCCAACTTTGTTGCCATCTTTAGATCCATACATGAGTGATGCCCCTAAGGAATGAAGCCAAGTGGATCCTCAGCATGTGAGACAATGAAACGAGAACCTTATCTGTTTTCGTGTTGGGTCTAGCTTTACCGTGAGGCACACTTGGACCAGCACAGACCCACACATTCATCTTAGTCTACTCAGGTGGGACTGGCTGACGAACGACACCTCCGCTCCGACGTGCACGGTCCACATTAGGACAAGGAGCACCACCAGAAAAAGCCTTGATAAAAACATTATTACTTTTTTTTCGGCTATTTTCCAGTAATTTTAAGAATATAAAAATAACGAAAGTACGTGGAGGTGAGAATGGATATGATGAGGTCTAGGTAGGATAGGGATGGGGATGGGAGAGTGGGGGCTTTAATATCCTTGTGAAGTATTGTGTGCCGAGCATAGTGAGGTTAGATGGTACAGGAAGTATTTTCGTTTCGTTATGGTGTTGTTGGACGTCTATAGCTGTCGAGGAATTCATGAGTTTACCGAATGTTTTGTTTTGTCTGGTTTTGTTATGGTTACTTCTGAAATGGTTGGTGCGTCAGGGTAGCTGCTGGCCAGCTTGATCGTTCCACGAATACCAGTAGTGAGCTGGGACCATTCTTCGTCTGTCTCCTGGCGCTACCTCGTTGACGCATGAAAAAGTGATTAAGTATAACATTATATATGGACGGGAATGGAGGCCTTTATATAACGAGATGTTTTTAAGAGGAAATTTAAAATTGAAAGCTACAAATAACATGAGAAAATCACCTCCTCACTATAGTGAAGACCGGTGCAGAATTTCCACCCAGGCAACAAACGCTGTTTTCATCCCACACATGACCTTGATGCCCTTCCCATGTGATTTTTCTACAAGGTTAAGGGATCCTTCCAGCAGAAGGGTCTTGAGCTCCTCTGCCGGAATGGTCTGGGATCGTAAAACATGAGGTACGTGTTTGACGCCTTTGGGCACCACGATGTCACAAGTGCGCTCACCGATCCAAAAGCGTTTATTGTAGTATTTGGGGCAAGCCATCACCCCCTATGAGTGCAGTTGTCTCCCTGGGCCGTTCACGGAACACCTCCCAGCCGTTCTTCTTGACTAATTTCATGACCTCGTTCTCGGTCACGTTCATGCTGTCCCCACGGGCGTTTACAATGATGCAATCAGGCTGCGATCTTCGGATAGGCACAAAGATTTTTCTCACCTTGGGAGGAGGTTGCAACACTTGCAGGGAGGCTTGACGATTTCTTCCACCTTGCGAGGAGTTGCAGTTTGTTCCACCTTGGGAGGAGATTGCGACCTTTGAATAGGCACAAAGATTGACATCGCCTCAGATGGAGGTTGCAACACTCGCCGGATAGGCTTGAAGTCCTTCCCATAAGGTTGGTGAGGCACAAAGATTGACATCACCTTGGATGGAGGCTACAACACGCGTCAGGTAGGTTTGACGATTTCTTCCACCTTGGGAGGAGTTGCAGTTCCTTCCACCTTGGGAGAAGCTTTCCTCTTATGATAGAAAGAAGTCGCCTTGCATGGAGGAACCCGCCCTGTTCGCTTTTTCCCCGTATCATAGAGTTGCCATGTTAACATATCAATCTCTGTGGCGAGGTGACAAATATTTTGAACTTCGGCTTTACGGCGTTTCTCTTCGTCATCAAGAAGCTGGCGTAGCTGCTGGTTCTGTCTACGAAGAGCCTCCACCACTCCAGAATCATATTTGACTGCTCTATGCTCTGGCTGGTTTTGAGTTGGAGTCTCGGTGTCAAAGGTTGGAGTCTCATGACGAGCTATCCTCACCGGCTTACAGCCCCGACCTTCTTCTATGCATTTCGAAATGTCCTTCACTAAGGGGGAAAAGTAATCTAATGCCTCATCATCAGCAGAGGGCGTGTACCCCTGTGTAGAGTCATCTACGTTCCGCAAATATAAGAACCCGTCGGCGTCCACGGAGACGATCTCCTTGGCCCAGACCGCGGTCACGACGTGTGTGAACACCAGGCAACCAAGGAGGAACCCAGTAAATCGGGAGCTACAGATCTGTATGTCACAAAAATGTGGAGAAGACAGGTGTTACCTGGTGATGTCATCAGGTTACGAAATGTTTGTGGAAGAGAGTGGAGGGGAGTGCGTGGCAGTAGCTGGCATGTGGGAAAGGAAATGGGGTGCTTGGCAGTAGTTGGGATGGTATTTGGAATGGAAAGTAATGAGATGTGGGAATGTAGCAGGGCAAAGTTGGCGTGCTGAGTAGTAGTTCATATGTGGGTATGAAGGTTGACAGTAATTGATGTGTTGTGTGGGGTGTCGGGGAGTAGATGAGATGTGGCCAATGTAGCTGGGCAATAGTTGGGATCTTGTGTGGGGTGCATGGTCCTAATGAGGATACGTTTATATAAAACCAAGATAAACTCCCACCTTAACGTGGGAACTCCTCTGCGTAAAGTCTTGTAAACTTGAGAGGCAGAGTTTGTGTAGGGTCTGAGGAGCTTCACATTAGATGTACCAAAAGTTCATCCCACAAGAAAAAGTGTTCTTAAGGCATTATCTTTCTTCCTCAGCACAGATATTCGCCATCATGTTCTACCTGCGTCTCTCGCTTGATTAGTTGGTTTTGTCGACAGTAGTTACGTTTCACGGCTCAAATACTCAATGCAGTTAGCTTCTTCTCTGGGCAAGAGATTGTACCTGGAAGTGATGAGAATATTTTCATGTACAAACCTTACCTACTGCAGCAATATACATATATATATATGTATATACGAATAAAGTGTATATGAACGCGCACCTTCATAGAACATACAAAGCTCCATCAGCCAGGATCGAACCTGGGACCCCTTGTGCAAGAGGCAGGCATGCTAACCGATAGGCTAAGGGACTGTATAATAGGTTACAACTTTTCGAAATACTAGGTACTCGAATACCCTTCGTCTCACTATGGTGAGCAACGGGGTCTATCAGTTGTTTCCGAACAGAACACATAGCCAGCTGAAAGCGTTTTACCGAACCTGACTGTACAACGCGGAGTTATATGAATACGAATAAAGTGTATATGAACCCGCATCTTCATAGAACATACAAAGCTCCATCAGCCAGGATCGAACCTGGGACCCCTTGTGCAAGAGGCAGGCATGCTAACCGCTAGGCTAAGGGACTGTTTAATAGGAAACAACTATTAGAAATACTAAGTACTCGAATACCCTTCGTCTCACTATGGTGAGCAACGGGGTCTATCGGTTGTTTCCGAACAGAACATATAGCCAGCTGAAAGCGTTTTACCTAACCTGACTGTACAACGCGGAGTTATATGAATACGAATCAAGTGTATATAAACGCGCACCTTCATAGAACATACAAACAACCGATAGACCCCGTTGCTCACCATAGTGAGACGAAGGGTATTCGAGTACTTAGTATTTCGAATAGTTGTTTCCTATTATACAATCCCTTAGCCTAGCGGTTAGCATGCCTGCCTCTTGCACAAGGGGCCCCAGGTTCGATCCTGGCTGATGGAGCTTTGTATGTTCTATGAAGGTGCGCGTTCATATACACTTTATTCGTATTCATATAACTCCGCGTTGTAGTCAGGTTCGGTAAAACGGTTTCAGCTGGCTATGTGTTCTGTTCGGAAACAATCGATAGACCCCGTTGCTCACCACAGTGAGACGAAGGGTATTCGAGTACTTAGTATTTCGAATAGTTGTTTCCTATTATACAGTCCCTTAGCCTAGCGGTTACATGCCTGCCTCTTGCACAAGGGGTCCCAGGTTCGATCCTGACTGAAGGAGCTTTGTATGTTATATATATATATATATATATTTGCTACGTTGGTTCCAATGAAGTTGATTACTCAGGTTAGCTAAAACTTTCCAAACAACGTAATCCAATCTAAAATGCTCTTTGCTTTATGTATAATAAAGCTATCCTCCTCCAATGCAATCCAACGTATAAATTAAAATTTCGTTGCTTTGTGTAAAAGCGTAATCAATATTTTGTTAATTCATCTCTGCATGTTCTCAGTGTACTGTAGTTTTTGACTATCTTTGAAAATAGTGTATATATACCTCCCCTATACTTTTGGCCAGCTAAAGGAACGTGAGATATCTAAAAACAGTTTTCCGAAAGAATATATCTTTTTATGCATATATTCATATATATGTATATATATTCTTGGAAGCAAGAGCAAATACTCTAGAGCCCAAACATGACCAGTCACTACCAAAACTCGTGTTACTGCCCGATATCTCTACTGTTACCTCATCTCAACTACTCACCGACAACCCAAATTACGCCTCAAATTTTGAGAGACTCCACCGCTACATTCCCACACCTCAGCTACTCACCGACATCCCAAACACCACCGTAAGTATTGCCCTCCTAAATTCTTATATCTCAAGCACTTCCCGACGCAACACAGAAGATCTCAAATATTGCCCAGATACGTTGTCACATCTGTACTTCCTGACCTTCCACACAGCATCACAACTGTTGTCCAGTTACATCCCCACATCTCAACCAGTCTCCGACATCCACACATCATCCCAACTATTGCTCAGCAACATTCCTACTTTTCAACTAGTCACCGACACCCTACAAAACACCGAAACTATTGTTCAGTGAAACTGCTAGACTTACCAACTTTCTCGACGTCACTTTTCTCTACCAAACCGCCACCGAGCCGACGAGGAGAGCCAGTATACTTGATGTAGTTCTCGTATCCCAGGAGCTCTTAGTAACTAATACCCGTGTTGCAGAACATCTTGGCACATGTGACCATAATATGGTTAGGTTCGACGTAAATATCAAAACCGATTCCTTTAACTTTAACTTTAAAACGGAGGATTTTAATAGGCTGCGCGACGCATTAGTCTCTCTCACCCCTTGTTGGTATACCCAGGGGAATTGTAGGTCAGTTTTAAGCGTCATTTTATGCTCCAGCAAGTCACATTAACTCCCATGCACGACGAAAACAATAAGACTAACAAGAATCCTTAATGGTACTCCAAGATATTGCAAAAGCTATAAGGCACAAAAATAAATCATAAGCTGAAGAAATCGGACAATGACCCATATATTGCAACGCAATATAACACAATCAGACGACTTGTGAAAACTCTTATCAAAAATTAGTATTGCAAGAGATAGTAACAGATATCCTAAAAGATTTTGTAATGCATTACTAATAAGAAACATTCAAGGGGTGGAGTAGGACCCTTAGTAAACAAGAATACAAACCCATTGTGGATGATAAAAGCATACCCACAACACTGAACAAGTTTTTCAGTTTTGCTTTTACGTTAGAAAGCAACGACACTAATTTTGAGATAATGATAAATAGCATTCATACAACACAAGAATTTACCGTCATACAGAAGCACTAACACAGATAAGTTGAAAACAAATAAAAACCCAGGTCCTGATCGTTTCTATCCACGAATAATGAAGGTCAAACACGAAAATGTCGGACCGGGAACCCAGATCTTCAATAAATCGCTCCAAGGAAGGAATAGTCCACCACTGGACTGGCAGACGCCATTTCTGAAGGGTACAAAAAGGGAAACAGCGAGTTGCTTGGTGATTACCTTCCTATTAGCCTCACATTAATGGAAACTTCGGAGTCGGTTGAGATAAAATCGTAGCCTACTGGAACAACAAGACAGGCTAATTAATAATAAACAGACTGGTTTTAAAAGACGCGGATCATACCTTACAAACCTCCTTGAACTTTATCATACATTATTCAATACCCGTGACAAGACAAAAGCAATAGATGTGATATTTCTGGACTTCCAAGAAACATTTGACAAAGTCTCTCACGTTAAATTGATTCACAAAGTCCGGGTTTTGGAAATCATTGGCTGCATTGGATATGCAGAGCAGTTTTGGCCTCCCACTTCAGTAAGGACATTCTTAAATTGGAATCAGTGCAGCGATGAGCAAATAGATTGATTCCCTCCTTGCGTAACAAACCATATGAGGAGAGACTACGACAATCAAACATGTTCTTCCCAAGCAAGAGGCGTCTCCGGGGCAAATTAATAGAATGTTTCAAAATACTTAAAAGGATTCACCAACGTTGATATGAACATTACAGTAGCGCCAGCATCACCGACGAGAGAAAATAGATTAAAACTTAGTGGTCACTGTGTTGAACTGGACTATAAGAAATCTGTTGTAACCCAACGGTATTACTGATGCATGTTATAAGCTCCCAGAATATAACATGCCTTAATATCTTGAAAATTAGGCTTGATCACCACTTGTCATTCAACGATACTGAATAATTCATTTAATCTGTCATCATAATGTAGTGTTATATCATGCAATCTTCTCAACCACTGATATCTCTCTCTCTCTCTCTCTCTCTCCCTCTCTCTCTCTCTCTCTCTCTCTCTCTCTCTCTCTCTCTCTCTCTCTCTCTCTCTCTCTCTCTGTAGCCATGTGGCGGTATAATACTGACGTTGATTAACTCGTGTCACTTGCTTTGAGAGAGTAATTGAGAATTACTCTTAATTACTGTCACATTCTTCAACATCCAGAATGATATAGACATGATAAGCCGAGAGGCTGGAGCTCAGGTTTATCCTTACTATTGCCTTTATAAGAAAAATGAAGAGATGCATGTCGTTGGTGATGGGATGCATGTCGTTGGTGATGGGATGCATGTCGTTGGTGATGGGATGCATGTCGTTGGTGATGGGATGCATGTCGTTGGTGATGGGATGCATGTCGTTGGTGATGGGATGCATGTCGTTGGTGATGGGATGCATGTCGTTGGTGATGGGATGCATGTCGTTGGTGATGGGATGCATGTTGGTGATGGGATGCATGTCGTTGGTGATGGGATGCATGTTGGTGATGGGATGCATGTCGTTGGTGATGGGATGCATGTCGTTGGTGATGGGATGCATGTCGTTGGTGATGGGATGCATGTTGGTGATGGGATGCATGTCGTTGGTGATGGGATGCCTGTCGTTGGTGATGGGATGCATGTCGTTGGTGATGGGATGCATGTCGTTGGTGATGGGATGCATGTCGTTGGTGATGGGATGCATGTCGTTGGTGATGGGATGCCTGTCGTTGGTGATGGGATGCATGTTGTTGGTGATGGGATGCATGTCGTTGGTGATGGGATGCATGTCGTTGGTGATGGGATGCATGTTGTTGGTGATGGGATGCATGTCGTTGGTGATGGGATGCATGTCGTTGGTGATGGGATGCATGTCGTTGGTGATGGGATGCATGTCGTTGGTGATGGGATGCCTGTCGTTGGTGATGGGATGCATGTTGTTGGTGATGGGATGCATGTTGTTGGTGATGGGATGCATGTCGTTGGTGATGGGATGCATGTCGTTGGTGATGGGATGCATGTTGTTCGTGATGGGATGCATGTTGTTCGTGATGGGATGCATGTCGTTGGTGATGGGATGCATGTCGTTGGTGATGGGATGCATGTCGTTGGTGATGGGATTCATGTCGTTGGTGATGGGATGCATGTCGTTGGTGATGGGATGCATGTCGTTGGTGATGGGATGCATGTCGTTGGTGATGGGATGCATGTCGTTGGTGATGGGATGCATGTCTTTGGTGATGGGAAGCATGTCGTTGGTGGTGGGATGCATGTCGTTGGTGATGGGATGCATGTCATTGGTGATGGGATGCATATCGTTGGTGATGGGATGCATGTCGTAGGTGATGGGATGCATGTCGTTGGTGATGGGATGCATGTCGTTGGTGATGGGATGCATGTCGTTGGTGATGGGATGCATGTCGTTGGTGATGGGATTCATGTCGTTGGTGATGGGATGCATGTTGGTGATGGGATGCATGTCGTTGGTGATGGGATGCATGTCGTTGGTGATGGGATGCATGTCGTTGGTGATGGGATGCATGTCTTTGGTGATAGGATGCATGTCGTTGGTGATGGGATGCATGTCGTTGGTGATGGGATGCATGTTGTTGGTGATGGGATGCATGTCGTTGGTGATGGGATGCATGTCGTTGGTGATGGGATTCATGTCGTTGGTGATGGGATGCATGTTGGTGATGGGATGCATGTCGTTGGTGATGGGATGCATGTCGTTGGTGATGGGATGCATGTCGTTGGTGATGGGATGCATGTCGTTGGTGATGGGATGCATGTCTTTGGTGATGGGAAGCATGTCGTTGGTGGTGGGATGCATGTCGTTGGTGATGGGATGCATGTCGTTGGTGATGGGATGCATATCGTTGGTGATGGGATGCATGTCGTAGGTGATGGGATGCATGTCGTTGGTGATGGGATGCATGTCGTTGGTGATGGGATGCATGTCGTTGGTGATGGGATGCATGTTGTTGGTGATGGGATGCATGTCGTTGGTGATGGGATGCATGTCGTTGGTGATGGGATTCATGTCGTTGGTGATGGGATGCATGTTGGTGATGGGATGCATGTCGTTGGTGATGGGATGCATGTCGTTGGTGATGGGATGCATGTCGTTGGTGATGGGATGCATGTCGTTGGTGATGGGATGCATATGGTTGGTGATGGGATGCATGACGTTGGTGATGGGATGCATGTCGTTGGTGATGGGATGCATGTCGTTGGTGATGGGATGCGCGTCACTGGTGATGGGATGCATGTCGTTGGTGATGGGATGCATGTCGTTGATGATGGGATGCATGTCGTTGGTGATGGGATGCATGTCGTTGGTGATGGGATGCGCGTCATTGGTGATGGGATGCGCGTCATTGGTGATGGGATGCATGTCGTTGGTGATGGGATGCATGTTGTTGGTGATGGGATGCATGTTGTTGGTGATGGGATGCATGTCGTTGGTGATGGGATGCATGTCGTTGGTGATGGGATGCATGTCGTAGGTGATGGGATGCATGTCGTTGGTGATGGGATGCATGTCGTTGGTGATGGGATGCATGTCGTTGGTGATGGGATGCATGTCGTTGGTGATGGGATGCATGTCGTTGGTGATAGGATGCATGTCGTTGGTGATAGGATGCATGACGTAATCATGTTCATGTACCTTATGACGTCAAGCTTATTAATCCTGCAAGATATTTTTTCTACCTGTTTTTCAGCCAGTGTGAGAAGAGGGGGTGGAGGGTGGGGAGAAAACCTTTGATATCCTTTTCTTCCACTGCATTTTCTTCTTTTTTTCTTTATTTGTTTTGTTTTTAGCAATAAGGCCAGATCACCTTGATTGAACCTTGGGTCTGTGTATATGTATAACTATCCATAGCCCACTTGGGTTCCTGTAAGCCCTTCACACGCCCTGGTTCGGCCCTTTGCCACCAGGTCCCCACAGATGGTTCAGGAACCCTTAACGAGTGCCCAGCCACAGATGGTGAGACCTAATGTTACAACAGAAGTAATGCATCAAAGGTGATCCAACATAAGTGATCCAACAGAAGTGAGACAACACAACTGATCCAACACAAGTTGTCCTACAGAAGTGATACATCATAAGTGTTCTAACAGAAGTGATACAACAAAGTGATACAACAGAAGTGATTCAACACAAGTGATACAACATAAGTGATCCAACAGAAGTGGCTTAACAGGTGATCCAACAGAAGTGATCCAAGAGAAGAGATACAATGATCCAACACAAGTGATACAACAGAAATGATACAACAGAAATGATCCGACGAGTGATCCAACAGAAGTTATACAACATAAGTGATCCAACATAAGTGATCCAACATAGGTTACACGAGTTTACATGAGAGACAGACAACAGGAGGCCTGACTGACCCATGACTGGGTTGTCTGGTTAAAAAAAATAAATAAAAAAGGATTTTTAACTCAAGAAAATGTAATTCCGCTCAGTAATTTTTTAAGCTATCACTGACTCCCTGCTGCTGCACGTTAGCCTTCTAGTGTCCACGTTACCCCTGTCAGTTATACAGTTTATTTCTGGCGTTTATATCAAAAGTATACCTGAATTTATAGAATATTTGTCTAAACGACTTCTGAAGGTATTTATAGTCTTAGCATTCACTACGGTAACTTATTCCAGTGCTCAATACAGCTATAGAAATTAAGGGTTTTTTTTTCCACGTCTGTACTACATCTTTTAACTTTGGGGGAGTTTTGTTCTATTTGTCCTGGTGGCCGTAATTTTCTTGTATTTCGGAAAGATGTTCGTGATTTACTTTATCGAACTTGTTCTGAATTTTGAAAATTTGGATTAAGTCGCCGCGAAGTCGACGTCTTTTTTTTTTTTTTAAGAGAGAAGAGATCTAATAGTTTCAGCCTCTTCGTATCCCAGGTTTTTAAGGGTTGGGATCAATTTTGTGTCGCGCGTCTTCGTACTTGCTCTGATTTTTCCTCATCTCTGTTATAGTTCGGGGACCAAACTGGACTAAATATTCAAGGTGTTGTCTTACTAGAGAATTATAGTGAGAATTTTCTGGTGTCTTGTAATTACGTTCCTGGCTATAACACCTAACATTTGGTTACCTTTTTTACTTGCTGCTTTACACCGCTTAGTGTATAAGAATGGGGGCCTATCACTTTTTTTTCAACAAGATTATTTTCAATAATAATCCACGTAAAACCATAAATCATAATTTGGGACATAGGCATTTTTTGTTGATTTCGTCGGTAAACTGAACTAAATGACACTTCTTTTTTAAGTTATACTCCGCCTCCACAATCCCCCTAAATCTCGCATGTTTGGTCACCTTCCACAGCTTCCTCTCAATGGGCTCTGGTCATCAGTGGCGAGGTAGCTTAGCCCAGATGAACTCGTTACTCCACGCCCGGTATGGTGATCACTGCTGTACTGCACTGCAGCAGATAAAAATATCATGGAGACTAAAGCAACGGTACACTCCTACAGCAGCAACACAGTGATGTAATGATATCTATTTCATTCTATATGGATATTATTTTTTCATCATATGACATTATATGTATCATCTCTGTTGCTTTTATAGCACGCCATTCTATTACATTTCTTTTAAAAGGACTTGTCATGATGCATGGGATTAAGGTGCGATTCTGTATTGTTGGAACAATATGTAGAACTACTGTGTAAACTGCAAGAAGGCAGAGAAAAATAGTCAGCAGTCCCTTGTTGTGTTTGCACACCTGGTGTGCCGGCTCTTATTCGTTAACTTAGCCCCAGTCTGGCTTGCAGGAGGACATCACCACACGGCTGTACGATGGACTCGGGTCCTTAGTTTGTTTTCTAACTTTGTCAGGGTTGAGAAACCAGCTTCACACAAGTATGTAGTTGTAAAAGGTATGAAAAGCAAGATGCTTTCCTTACTTCAATGTGGATATTCCTTGGAAACGCTTATCCAACATGATGACAGAGATGATGACTTATGCCTGATTCTTAATGATGCATTACTAATAAGATGACGAAGCACATTTTCATGATCAGTAGTTAGGTTTAGCCCTACAACAGCCTCTGGTCTTTCAAAAGCGTTAGGGTCTCTCACCCAGTGCTTTTCTCTCATATCTTGTAAGTTTTCTTTAGGAAAGTACTGTTCCAAACTCGCCGACAAAGAATGAAGGTGTAGCTGTATACAGCGTCTGATTTTCTTCAGTGCTGCTGTTTTCTTCCCTATGATGTAGAAGTGTTGGGAACAAGTAGAAAACCTGGCGGTCAACTGCAGGCCTAGCTTGCCACACCATTATTGATTTCTTAAAAATGTTTCAACGGAATACATCGTTTTCTTTCCCTTGCAGTTTCAGATTAAGTTCATTTAGCTTTGAGAAGATGTCTGCTGAATATGAGAGCTTCATGATCCACTCATCATTGTAAAACAAGTCTGCCATGCTGGAATTCTTCTCCAGAAGGAAATTATGAATCACCATCCTTAGCTCATAAACCAATGTTAAAATTCTGCCACGGGGAAGCCCCCGGACTTCAGTATGATATAACAGGTGTGAGTAATCAGTTCCCATCTCCAGCCACAACATTTCAAACAACCGGCTGTTATGCAAACTTCCTTTGATTACGTTGATAATTTTCACCACTTCATTCAGAACACCTCTGAGACTGTCTGTGATACCTCTGGTATCCAGGCAGCGCTTCATGGTTGATGAAGCAATGTTTTCAAGTAATGTTTCTACCAGTCAATGTTTGCTGCTCCATCAGTTGCAGTTCCTTTGTAGATGAGCCCAGTTCAGTTTGTATTCTCCAACTATACAGTCATTCAACACTATATATCTCTGATCCCGATGTATGTGGAGGTAAAGTTAAGCAACAGGGAATGTCTTCCAAGAAGTCATCTTTCCATATGTATCTCACATAAACCAAGAGAATATTGCACACTTCGATATATCAGTAATTTCGTCAAGGTAAGTAGGTAATTCTCCAGCAGACTGTGCATGTAACATCATCTGAAATTCTAAATTTTCCGCACTATCACTTATCCACCGTGACGTCACTTGTATCACTGAGAGGAACACATCTGGCCTGGTCTGCTCACTTCTCACCAAGAACAGCACTGGATATATCCACAGCGGATGGGAGGATAAGTTTGTCAGCAGGCATACCTACCTACGTATATGATGGTACTTTCTCTTTTGCAATGTAATAGAAAACTAAATATGATGCCAGTTGTGCTCTCTCGCTAAGAATGGTTGCTTTACTGAGAACTTTCAATGACATCTTCATTTGCTTCTTTCTTCTCTGTATATACTCGACTGGTTTTCCAACGAGGTCAGCAGCTTTGTCTCAAGATGTCTCTTTAATGTTGATGGTTTCTAGCTTTCATTTGCAATAACTTCACTGCAAATCACACACTGTGGCCTTGGTTCTCCTGTTTCCTGTTCACACATAATAAAGCCAGACTTCAAACATTCATGGCTCCACTGCTGCCTTGTGCGACTTAACTTTCTTCTTGGCAAGCATGCAGCTCAGGAGACGAGGCAGATGAGGATGAGGCCTTTCCCACACATGCCTCTCTGCCTGTGATCAGGTGCTGCACACCACGTACTTTATGACTGAGCTGCAGCCACTTCACTTCTTATAACATAACGATCCATTCTGTCAAAGCGTTGGGGGGGGGGGGGGGGGGGGAGATAACGTATGATTAAAGAAAGAACAACGTTTACACTACCTCCCGCATTACAAACGTAACTGAGGTTTAGTTCGTTTCTGTGGCGAGTGAAGATTATTTCTGAAACGCGTACAAGTTCTATCTTCCTCCTATCCTCTCTCTCGTATATTTAAGACTACTTGTGGACTACTATATCATCATTAGCATTACTGTTATTACTAATGCATTTCACTTATATATATATATGTTTACAACGTGGCGACCCACCGAACCAAAGCGACCTGTACTTTGAAGAACCATGGCCGACTGCGTAACGTTCAGTGTCCAAGGTCGACTTCCTGAACCCCTGATATCATCAGGTAATACAGCAAAGAACTGGATAAGATTCCACCAGGAATATGAGACAAATCTATTGAGCTCTGAGAAAGATAAGAAGGATGAGGTGAAGATTGCCTTACTGCTAAACTGTGGGGAATGAGAGAGTTGCTAGATATACACAACACTTTGCTTGTGGAGGAAGCTGATCAAAAATACAAGACTCTTACAGAGAGGTTGCAAGAATATTCAGAACCAAAGAAGAATGTCACATATGAAAGATACATTTTTTTTTTTAACAGTAGAAAGCAACAGGCTGATGAAACTATTGATAGTTTTGTTACTGACCTAAGAAAGAATGTAATAAAATGTGTTTTGTGCCTTGAAGGACGAAATGATCACAGACAGAATCATATGTGGCATCAGTGATGACAGGCTACGTGGATGGCTGCTGAGGAGAGGCGACACGACCATTGATGAAGTACTAAATACAGTGCAGAGCTCATGAGGCGAGTGCATGAAGGAGTTTTGTGCTGCTGTCAGCAGTGTGAATGTCCATAGTGTGAAGTCAAAGAAGAAAAGTGAGTATCAATCCTCAATTCCTAGCAACACACCACAAAGGCCCTGTGAGTTCTATGGCTTCAAGCACGTCTCTGGAAATATACACAGTCTATCTAGCAACAAACAGTGTATGAAGAGTGGCACTGCGGACAGGACATTTCAAGAGTAAGTGTGACAACTTCAGCAGTTCACGAAAAGGCAAGTGTGTACGTCAGGCGGGCAAAGAAGATTCATCATCCGACTCCGAACTGTATTACGAGAAGCCAGTGGGAAGTTTATACGTCCTGAGGAAGTCAGTAAAAGCAGTGTCCAAGGTAACCTCCAACCAGATAAAGAGGACCAGATCAAGAAAACCAGTTTACTCTTCTCCTTCATGATCAACCAGAGTCTTTCAAAATGGATACAGAAGCTGAGGTCTGGGTATTGCCTAAAAGAATCTACGACCAGCTAAAAGGAAAACCAAAGTTGAAACGCGCAAAGACTGTATTGGTTGCTTTCACTGGAGGTAAAATCAAACCCCATGGTAAGTGTCAGATTATATGTTTACATAACTCTGGAAATTATCAGCTCACTCTCTTTATTGTTGATGTAAACTGTGTGCCACTGTTGAGTAAGAATGCCTGTAAATTGTTAGGGTTAGTCAAGTTCATGAATCAAGCAAAGTCAAAGAGACCAACTTGGACACAGCCATTGCTAAGGTATTGCAGAAATGTAAAGATGTATTTGATGGATTGGGATGTCTAGAAGGTGAACTGCATCTGGAGGTTCATTCAAAGATCAACCCCGTGGCTCATCCACCCCGTAAAGTGCCTGTTGCTCTGATAGATAGATTAAAATATGAAGTAGAGGACATGGAAAAGTGTAATCATCAGAGAAAGCCATCCCACAGATTGGGTTGAACAGTACGGTTTCTGCGGATAAGGGGAGTAAATTAAGAATTTGCCTAGATCCAAGAGATTTAAAAATGCCTTCAAGAGGTAACACTACCCACTACCTACAAATGAGGAAACGTCAGCCAGGTTAGCAGATGCTAAGACGTTTTCTGTGTTAGATGCCACCAAGGGGGGTTGGCAAATTAAACTAAAAGAGTCTTCCAAAATGCTTGTATCTAACACTTGTTATGTAAGATACAGGTACTTACGTCTCCCCTCTGGGATAAGTCCAGCTTATCCTATGGTAAACCATGGAAAGGTCTGTAGAGCCTGGATGTGGAAAGGGAGCTGTGGTTTCGGGGCAATACACATGACAGAGACTGGTGTGAACGAATGTGGCCTTTCTTTGTCTGTTCCTGGTACTGCCTCGCTGTAGGGGGAGTAAGGATACTATCTCGTGTGTGGCGGGGTGGCGACGAGAATGGATGAAGGCAGCAAGTATGGATATGTACATGTGTATGTATATATATGTATACGTTGAAATGTATGTGTGTGTGTGGGCGTTTATGTATATACATGTGAATGTGGGTGGGTTGGGCCACTCCTCGTCTGTTTCCTTGCGCTACCTCGCTAAAACGGGAGACGGCGGTTAAGGATGATAAATAAATAATAAACAAACAGGGTAATGAATTCTTTATAATAGATTGTCTTTTATTGTAGGCACACATTATTGCCCCCCCGTTTCACTTTCAATTTTGAACATGTTCCATATAACTAGTTTCAATGTTCCAGATGGAAGACTTGACAATACCAGGCACATAATTAGTGCTACAATCCAATATAAAAAAGGAAACTATACAATTATTCTTAAAATAGTCACTGTAAGTTTGTTTGGTTCTTGATGATCAAAAACCATCAATTTTCTCAACTGCTTACGAGAGTAACTCTGTACAAGTTCTATTTATCATTAAAGCTAACAGCTCTTAAAGACTAGACGTATTATATGGCACAAACTGGTTATTTTGGCTTCTTTCACGGTACACTGATAGGAATCTCTGAACTTTGAAAGTTGAAAATGGGCTAATTTCCACAGGGGAAATAAAAGTTATCTCGGAGGTAAATCTAGAATTTTCGAAGTAGGTTGGGAAAAAAAGACAGTCGTGGCTACACGAGTGCTTCACTCAGTGGTAAGCATGGCGGAGGCTTGTACCACTGGATGACCACCCCGCACCAGAATCAGAGTCAGAGTCTACGCGCCGGCGCGTTCGTCTCTTGTCTGCTTCGCTTTCACTAGCAACTGAGGCCGTCGAACCACTAACACCTCGCCTCCACAATCCAGAGACACTATTCACTCCAGGAAGAGAAGAAAGGGAAGCGGCGTACCCTCTCTGGTAGGGAGTATCAAGACTACTTCCGATATCCTTAAGTCGACGGCTACTCCTCCTTGGAGACCCGTCTCCGAGGGAGCTGGAAGAACTTGCGAGCCCTGATGCACTAACTAAATGACGTCGGAGATTCAACAGCTGTTCTCGACACTGCTGAGTGGACATACGAACCCTGGAATTCATACAATGAGGCGTGTAGGACAAGTCTTGAGCTGGAGCAGCATGACAGGAAGCCCAGTGAGTATGTGCTGAGCAGGAACTGGCAGGATACTGGCAATGGTTATGATAAGGTCGATGGGTAGGCGATATACAGCAGCAGGGAGATGTCTCCCTGCTATGACTAGGACTTTGTGGGCCAACGGTTGGCAGTGACGCCGTTGACATGTATGGGGTAGCGGAGGGACTCTGTCCACAGAAAGGATTTTTGGCAAAGTCTAGAGAGGCATGTAAGGCCAGTCTGTCTTCAAGACGGGGAAAATGATTGTGGTTATTGGAAAGGATCTGTTTCCGTAACTGTCGTTTCCGTGCATTCAGTCTGAGTCTTTCTTCGAGTTGATAACATGAATCCTCCAACCTTCGTTGATACATAGCCAAATATCGCTTACTAGTTGCACTTAAGCTATGCCAATATCTACCTGGCTCACTCTCTACTTCCCTGTCATGTTGAGTATGAGTCAGATTCTGCAAGCTGGCCATAAGACTAGACACTGGGGAATCAAGATCCGATGATGTGCTTTTTCCCCTTCCCCGACTGCCACTCCGCGAGGAGTGATGTGAATGGTACTCGCAGTGACCGAGTAGGCGGTTCAACTTTTCCCGTTCTTGTCGTAAACTCTTGAGTTCTTGTAAAAATGACACCCCTTTCGATCCTGGGCTGAGAACACTTTCTGAATTTTGGGCCTCTGGTATGTCGGGTTGGCCGGTACTTTTAGAAGACGAAAACGGATAGTGACTCTGGGGTAATTTTGATCTAACATCTGTATAATCATAGTCACTCATCGACTCAAAACTGGTTTGAGCATCCATTGATCTTGTTGATACGTAACTTTGATGTTGCTGGTCAGTTTGTACAGCTACAGATGTAACCTTCTTTCCACCTGTTGCACCTAATGTGCTACCAACTCCAGTACCCTCCTCAATCACTGGTGGGAGGGATGCTTTATGATGAGGACTGACGATCTTTTGGTGTAAGACTTGAGAAGTTTCTGACAGTGTCTTTAGGATAGTGCCAGCTTCTTGCATGACTTGAGAGAGTGCTGTCCAAGTATTTGAAATACCCTCAACATTTGGGATCACCAAGTCTCCTTCACTCCTGCATCGAGAAATGTTTTGCGACCTTACAGAGGCTGGGTTAGGTGGCGCACCTTCTCCGGATGGTGTTGCTGGGGCAGAGAGTGTGTTATTTAATGGCGATGGAGCGACCTGGGCAGTCTCTGCTGGCGTGGGAAGGACAGATGATGATGTGCCAGTGTCACTGCTCTTTTGTTTTCTTGAAGACATATTGAAATTTGATACTGGACTCGAGGTTATATGGCCTAACATAACAGGGTTATTTGACTGAAGAGCTTCGTATGATGGGATAACTCCAGCTGTGGTAGAAACGTCATGCAATGGGGAGACTCCTCCAGGAGATGATACTGCACCTGACGAAGAGAATCCAGAGCATGACACACCGGATGAAGACGTAGCTCTAGAATATGGTGAGACCCCTGAACACAGAGAAATATTTGAGGATGCTGACACATCAGAATATTGAGAAAATCCTAAAGATGAGTTATCTTCTGTAGACAAAGAATTTCCTAGAGACAAAGAGACTCGGTAAGGTTTTGAAAAACTCGAGGATAAGGAAGTTTCAGAAGGTTTCTTATCAACTAAAGAAGAGGAGAAGCTGAGAGTTTTGGATACACTTAAAGTTGAGGAAAAACTGGTGGGTTTGGGAGACCTGAAAGGCTGGGAGGTTTCTAAGACTTCAGGAGCAGATACGTCCCCAGTGTGTGCCTCAAGAGTCTGTTTACCAACACTAGAGTTCTCAGGGTCATCGTTTGGTGGACTTGACCCTCGACGGTCATGCATACGTACGTGTTGTGGGAATTGTAAAGAAAACAATTCCTTCAAATTCGATCTTGGAAGAGGAATGTCATCTTCACTGGATTCTGTGCCTACTGAGGTGTCATCACAAACAATACGACTAGTCTGTTGGGGCACAGCAGGTGTGGATGTGGGGTGAGGGATGTGACCGAGCTGTGGTGGTACAACAAGCGGGGATGTGGGGTGAGGGATGTGACTGTCTGGAGGAGTAGGTGGTGTGGGAGGAGGAGGAGTTGGAGCAATTGGTGACAGGCTGGGCTTCTTCATGATTGACTTGAGGTGTAGAACAGGCCTGACACTGTCTTGAGTTCCAAGACCTTCAGTCACTTCCATCTCTAGCGCTCCACACCCCTTCAGATCCGTCCACGATACTGACTTCTTACCTAGCTTCTCCGTGTTCTGTCTGCGATGAAGCTGTGGCGAGGATTTACTCGATTCTCCATTAATTCCTCGTACCGTTGAAGGTGGTAGAGGACGGCCGAGGATAAGACTTTTAAAATCAACCCATGTAGTCTGCCCAAATGTACGAACCGGAGAGGGCGATTTTGTAAACACGTCATCTTCACAGGCATCACTCGAGTCAACTTGACTGTCAGTGTTAAGTTCAGATATCCGCTGAGAAACTTTGTCTGTATAGTCTTGTTTTGTGACGCCGTCTTCACTCAGTTCGTCTTGCGGCTGCACACGAATCACTTTATCCACGATGGTGTCTTCTGATCTCACGCCTTCTGTGAATGACTCGTCCGAAGAGACCAGTCTGCCTCTCTCTAAGATGCCCTCCATCTCTTGGTTAACCTCTTCCTCTAAGCTGCACGTGCGTTGTAGCGAAGCTTTCAGTCTCGCTACCCTGAACTTGCGCAGTGCCGAAGAAATGGAGTCCAGGGAGGTGGTACGCACCAGACGTCCACAAGTTGTTTTGTAGAGGTCGTAAAAATGTGTGTGATGTGCTTCGTGAGGCAGACCCATGCTCAGCCCAACTTGGGAGAGGTCCGAGGAGCTGCGGTAGTTTGAGCATGATGATTGTCCTACTGTCTCTGGTATATCATCCCCCGGAGGCTGGTCCCCTTCCCCGGGACTCATGAATATGAATGTTATGCTTTCGTCTGATGCACCCCATTCATCGCTGGCACAGTCATGTTCCATTAAAAACTTCCCATGCCATGAGGCTGAAGTTAGTTTCTCAATCTGTTTTGACTCCCTCTTGTCTCTGTAAGCAGCAGAAATACTTGTCATTTCACTCGTTCCTTTGCTCTCAGTAGTTTCTCCCTGATCCTGCGAAGTGTTTGTGTTCCCTCCTGGTTTTGAGAGAGAATAATCAGATACGACAACTTCAACTTGTGCACTTCCTAGAGACCCGTGGCTTTCTGAAACATCCCTCGTCCTCCCCATCTGACTTCTGCTCCCTCCTGACGCGGCCGTTGCATCTTGAGGTGACACAGGCTGAACCTGGGAATCCTGGGGTAAGGTTTTATGTTTAATGTCCCCATCACTGCCCAAGGTCTTCTTGGTCTTCGCAACTTGCCTACCAGCGTCACGTTCTCTACTACTTGAATCATTTGCGAATTGCTTGAGGAGAGGTTTCGTTGGATGGAGGTGCGAATCTGATGATTTGACTTGAGAATCCTTGTCAGCTGCAGCTTGTGTGAAATAGTCATCTCTACTAGATTTTGCCCTCCTCTCCCGTGACTGATCATGTGCCACATCTGTAGACAATTTTGGGAAACTTGTGACTCTCTCATCTGTGTGGGAGGTAGCCAGAACTCTTTCTCGTGCAGCAGCATTCAACTTTTTGGTAAAGACGGCACTATATTTATTGACTGGTATCTGCTCCTCCCCCGGTGTACTGTATGATGCACTTAAAGAATTCTTACTGCTATGCGGTAAGCCACTGTACTGTTCAGATTTTGTTAAAGCTGATGCAGTATCTCCATGAAAGTACTTTTGTGCGGTAGTGGAGGACCCTGAGAGGGTCTGTTGCCTCGCCATAAAGGACTCTGGGACAGTTCCTTCCATTGTGCCAGGATGAATTTCCTTATAACTTCCTCCTGCTTGTAGGAAATCCCTACCTCCCGATGCTCCCGCAGGAAGCCTGGGCGCACTTACTTTATCTCCTGACTTCGAGTCTTTCGTTCTCGTGTCGCCTGCATATTTGCGGGAATAAATGCGTCGCTTTATACTCGCTAGATCAGATGTGGTACTGGCGGTCGGCACTTGGATGCGGCTGGTGTCAACACTCAACAGCATCTGAGAGCTCTTCATCGTGTTTGGTTTCGTGTCTTCGCCACTTTGATCAAAGGAGCTATCACTTTCTTGCGAGCGAACTCCAGTTACCATTTTACTTCCAGAGTCATCAGACACATTACTTATTCCACGTGACGGCTGTCTTACCTCATCTGAATCTCTTGGGCTTCTGGAAGTCTCTGGAGATGAACCTTGGAAATCCATGGTTGGTTCCAGCTGTCCCATGAAGCGCGTAACATTACTACTTTCATAGAGAATTCTGCCTTTAGGATCTGTCCTATGAACCACCTTAGAATGACTGGATTCATCAGAGTCATTCATGTTCTTCACCTGATGGAACGGTGATCCAAAAGGTAATCTCGAGTAGCTTTTAACTTGTTCTCTTGTTCGTGTATCCTTCAGGATATTC
This sequence comes from Panulirus ornatus, assembly GCF_036320965.1. Lineage (NCBI taxonomy): Eukaryota > Metazoa > Arthropoda > Malacostraca > Decapoda > Palinuridae > Panulirus > Panulirus ornatus. Next base: position 25,147,987 of record NC_092240.1, read on the forward strand.
CTGTAGGGATGATGTTGGGAATCTGCACATGTCTCAGGTTGAATTTCAGTTTTCAAAAGCTTATTACTATAAATGTTCGGCTCTTGGTCAGTAGGGATACTGCAAGATGGTACCACCTCGGGTTGTCTACCTTCCCTGTCATCTGTGTTTACTTTACGGTCCAAACTAGTATTTCGAGAAGCAGCGCCCTGCATCGTGGCTCTGGGATACTCTGTACTAACAAGCTCCTTCTGAAGAGCATACTTCCGAGTGTAGTCATGTTGGGTAGGTAGGGAATCATCCCCTGCTTCTCTAGCTGTCTCCCTTACAACATCTCCTTTTGTGTTTGTCCCATCCAACACCCTGTCGTCTAAGCCACGAATGTCAGCAGTGGTTGTCGCTACCAAGTGGCGACCAGACGTTTGCCTGGAGTCTGATAATGGGAATTTTACCTCTTTTCTTCCTCGCAAATGAGGCGCGGGTGTCACTGCAACGCCCTCGTCACTTGGTGTCGTGCATCCAGTAGCTGGTTGTAGAGAATCTCGTGCTGAGGGTATATCGAAGCCTGCCAAAGCGCCCTGGCCAGTAATGTTGGTGCCGACAACGGACTGGCCCTCAGTACCATATGATAAGTTGGCCTTACCTGGCTGAGCGCTTTTGAGGCTAACGTCTACATGTCCACGTCCATTATTACTTTCATCTTCCATATGATCTCTTGTAACAATTTGCTCTCCGTTACCCTCATTATCGGTGTCCAACACGCCCTCTTGGGTCAATGTTACACGAGGAACATCGCAAGATGACACTACTGTATTTTCTTCAGTGAAATCGCTTTTGTTACTGTCGGCAACCACATTATACTTTACACTGGGCACAGCGCTTTTGGCGAATTCGGAGGTGAAGAGAGAGTGTCCATCACCCGCGTTCATGCTCTCACCTGCAGTTGTAGAATCCGTCTCTTGAGATGTGACACGCCTGTTGCCAGACATCTGTTCCTCAGGACCTGGTGTACGCATAATGTTACTCGCTCTGTCCATACGAACACCACTTGCTCTTGGAGTTCCTGCTGCATGTGTACCACCTTGCACGACGTTACCTTCTGACAATATGTGTCTGTCTGAGCCTCCTTTATATACCGTCACTTGCTCTTCGTTAAGCTCAGCAAGAGCAACGTCTCTGGCAGGATCACAGGACAACAGAGCATCCTCTGCAAAGGAAACATCCCCAGATTCCATCCCTGACCCAGGGTAACAGTTGTCCCATTCATTGATACCGGGAGTGTAGCTGACATACCCCAGGCGCTGAGATAAGTCATCAGCTCTTTCCTGAAGTTCTGAAGCAGCCGAAACTTCAGTTTCATCGTCCGGAACAGCGGGCTGCGTCCGATACTTCACGGTTTATTGTAGGAACCAAGTGGATCGGTGCGGGTGACTCTTCTTCACTTACTGAGGGCTTGAGATACGTTAATGGTACAGCCTTACTCGCTGCTCTACCTCGTTTACAGCTCTTTAGAGCAACACTATTTACCACTGGTTGTCTTTCTTGCTCACACGTTGGTGGCGAAGAACTGACGGAAATATCACTCTCGGCAACGCTTTTTAATGCATCCGACTGTCGAACACGTGCTATTCTCGTAGGGACTGGAGGAAGTGTACTTTCTACAAGGGGTCCTTCAACCTGGTAAGTTAATGGTGTTATATAACTTTCCGAGCCGTGTTGGACGATAAATCCACCTGACTCTCCTACAGCTGTGTATAAGGGTACTGCCCTTGATGTGTTATCATTTTCCTGAATGTCAGGGAGGCTATGGAGACCCGGTTCACCGGCTCTCATATCTGTAGGGAGATATGACTGAGGGTCAGGAGTCGCTGGGTCTTCAGCTGGCATTACTTCCAAGCATGAAAATCCAGCTCCCACTCGGACACCTGGTGGATACTGGTCTCCACCTCTCCTATGGTCGAGTGAAGCGGGTGCTGCTTCATTTACCTCCGACGTCTGAGGCAGACCTGGATGTCCGGCTGGTACAATCGCATTTCGGTCTGGAGTGTCAGTCCCAACTGGCAAAACAGAACACTGGACTGGGACCACATTTGTGAGGTTTGTAGGAGCAATCCTTTCCACTGGTGAGCTGTGTGTGGACACTGTGGTGATGCCTCGTATGATGTTACTGTCAGCACACACATCACCAGTTCCGGTACATCCAGCAGCAACCCTCATGATACTTTCCGAGGTGTGAGTACCGAGACGAACTCTGTCCTCTACAGTACGTGGGGCGTTATTCGTGCCACCTGTAACGGTGCGTGTCGCTATGCCTAAATTGTTTTCTATGGTGCTGACGGGAGAAGTGGCAGAAGTTAATCCAGCAACTTGGCTCTTGTCCGCAAAAACACTCACTGAATCCACTGGTGTAGATGTTGCTAAAGGATTAATATCTAAAGAAAAGTCTAACTCCAAGGGTTTCATTGCCCGCCGAGAGATCTGCCCTGTGGGGGGAACTAAAGAAGTGGCAGTTTTTACTTTGGTCATAGAATCCTGGTAATTGTGAGGGATAAATGAACAAGATGCATGTTGGGCGTCAATGACAGAGGTCTGGGGTAAAGATGGAATGGCTTGGGAGCCATCATTCTCCACTCTCGAATTCAGTGGATGTGGACCAGACATTACCTTGGAACTTGGTGTGTGTGCTGTGGAGGTGGGTAACTGGTGACTCTCTGTTTCTCCCCCATCTGTCCTGGAATTCTCAGCTGTATGCATGTTACTGACTGCCATCACAGAGCCTTCTGATATCAGAGTTATTCCTTGGGAATCACTGATGTCTTCAGCCAACTTCTGTGCAGGTACAGCGGAAACGCCTTGAATATGAATGCTTTCCTCCTGGGAGTTCTGCAGCGTCAGAGTTGTCGCACTGTGTGTGTCAACTTCGGTCACGACGTTTTGAGATGTTAGAGATGCCACTTCCTGAGGATCACTGGAGTCCTGTGGTTTCTGAAGTCTCGACACTTGAGAAACATCGACTTCAGCTGCTAAGTTTAGTGATGCTTGATGAGTTAAAGTATGAGTTCCGACATCTACTTCAAAATCTTGTGATGTTAAAGGATCTGATGTTCGACGAACGTAGCTTTCTAACTTGGAGGGCAGCGGTGTCAAGGGGGCCACTGGTGGAGTATCAGTGATTCCTGCACTGGATCCCCGAGGTGTTGAGTGAGTTGATATCAGAGTGGTGTTGCCTTCACCCATGGCGTTCACTGGTGCTGCAGAAACTACCATCTGAGGGGTGATGGATACCACACCATCCCTCGATGTTGGCTGAATCAGTGGATGAGACGTGCTCACCTCTGCTTCAGTGTACTGTGGCCGAGGACCACTGACATCTACTGGAGAATCTTGTGGTGTACGAGAGGTCACAGCCTGGAGACTGCTGACTTCTGTCACAGTTTTCCGCTGTATTAGAGGAGTTGCTCCTTGAGAGGCGTCGACTTCCATAGCGGAGGTCGAAGACCTTGAAGGAGCCAAGGTTTGAGTACGTCCAACTTCGACCTGGGAGATTACTGGTGTGATAGTAACTTGTACTCCGGAGACCTCTGGTGGTGCACGGGTACACGTCTGGTGAGGAATGACTTCTTCCACGGAGCTTTGTCGTGTCAGGCGATTTAATGTTTGAGGGGTAACGACCCCCACCATGGACTCATGTGCTGGTGTAGAACTCAGCCCTGGTGGAATGTTGCCTCCTGAGGTCTGTACAGCTGTAAGAGGAACCTCATCTTCAGGAATGTCGACCGCCAACATGGACTTCAGTGTTGGCGGAGTCGTCAGTGCATCACTCCGGCTAACGTTTACAGTGGACTGCTGTGGTGCCACTGAGCTCACTGCCGGAGGAGCGTTGCTTTCAAATATGGTGTCACGTGGTGCTTGTGATGTCACTGGTTGGTTAGCGCTGACTTGTATTATGGAGTTGCACGGCGTTAGAGTGGTGGCTGCTCTCCCAGATAAACTGTCTGCCAGCATGGAATGTTGGGGTGTAGGAGTACTCATCCCATGGCGAGCGAAAACCTTCACCCTGTCGTTCTCTGGTGTACGAGGAATCACTACCAGAGCAGGATTGACCTCCAGTATGGGCTTCTGTGGGGTCTGCACGTTCACTTCTGGGACGATATTGAGATCCACTGTTGAGAGTCGTGGTGAAACTGGAGGCACTGACTGAGTGGAGCCGAGTTTACTCGTAGACGCCTGTGGTATTGGAGAACTCACAGAGGTCTGTGGTGCTGAAGAACCTATAAAGGTCTGTGGTGATGAAGAACTCACAGAGGTCTGTGGTGTTGAAGGACTCACAGGGGTCTGTGGTGTTGAAGGACTCACAGAGGTCTGTGGTGTTGAAGGACCCACAGAGGTCTGTGGTGTTGAAGGACTCACAGGGGTCTGTGGTGTTGAAGGACCCACAGAGGTCTGTGGTGTTGAAGGACTCACAGAGGTCTGTGGTGTTGAAGGACTCACAGGGGTCTGTGGTGTTGAAGGACCCACAGAGGTCTGTGGTGTTGAAGGACTCACAGAGGTCTGTGGTGTTGAAGGACCCACAGAGGTCTGTGGTGTTGAAGGACTCACAGAGGTCTGTGGTGTTGAAGGACTCACAGGGGTCTGTGGTGTTGAAGAACCCACAGAGGTCTGTGGTGTTGAAGGACTTACAGGGGTCTGTGGTGTTGAAGGACTCACAGAGGTCTGTGGTGTTGAAGGACTCACAGGGGTCTGTGGTGTTGAAGGACCCACAGAGGTCTGTGGTGTTGAAGGACTCACAGGGGTCTGTGGTGTTGAAGGACCCACAGAGGTCTGTGGTGTTGAAGGACTCACAGGGGTCTGTGGTGTTGAAGGACCCACAGAGGTCTGTGGTGTTGAAGGACTCACAGGGGTCTGTGGTGTTGAAGGACCCACAGAGGTCTGTGGTGTTGAAGGACTCACAGGGGTCTGTGGTGTTGAAGGACCCACAGAGGTCTGTGGTGTTGAAGGACTCACAGGGGTCTGTGGTGTTGAAGGACCCACAGAGGTCTGTGGTGTTGAAGGACTCACAGGGGTCTGTGGTGGTGAAGGACCCACAGAGGTCTGTGGTGTTGAAGGACTCACAGGGGTCTGTGGTGTTGAAGAAGTCGCAGCAAGTGTGCTATCGACTAGTGCGGCATCTTGCTGTGCCGCAAGAGTGAGTGTAGGGGACCCAGCCACTTCCACCATGCTGTCCTGTGATGTCACCACAACACTGACCTCTGCCGTAGGTTGTCGTGACTTCAGTGACGTCTCTGCTGGGATAATGTTGGCTTCTACGACGAGACTATGTGGTGATGGAGGCATCGCTCCATCAAGGGTCATGACTTCCTCCACACAATACTGTGGCGTTGAAGCAAACCTTTCCCGATTATCTCCTTCCACAGACTGGTCAGCAATGACTTTGGTCACGATGTGCTGTGGTAGTGGTGTCACGATGTTCTGTGGTTGTGGTGTCACGATGTGCTGTGGTAGTGGTGTCACGATGTTCTGTGGTAGTGGTGTCACGATGTTCTGTGGTTGTGGTGTCACGATGTGCTGTGGTTGTGGTGTCACGATGTTCTGTGGTTGTGGTGTCACGATGTTCTGTGGTAGTGGTGTCATGATGTTCTGTGGTTGTGGTGTCACGATGTTCTGTGGTAGTGGTGTCACGATGTTCTGTGGTAGTGGTGTCACGATGTTCTGTGGTATTGGTGTCACGATGTTCTGTGGTTGTGGTGTCACGATGTTCTGTGGTTGTGGTGTCACGATGTTCTGTGGTTGTGGTGTCACGATGTTCTGTGGTAGTGGTGTCACGGTGTTCTGTGGTAGTGGTGTCACGATGTTCTGAGGTTGTGGTGTCATGATGTTCTGTGGTTGTGGTGTCATGATGTTCTGTGGTTGTGGTGTCACGATGTTCTGTGGTTGTGGTGTCACGATGTTCTGAGGTTGTGGTGTCATGATGTTCTGTGGTTGTGGTGTCACGATGTTCTGTGGTTGTGGTGTCACGATGTTCTGTGGTAGTGGTGTCACGATGTTCTGAGGTTGTGGTGTCATGATGTTCTGTGGTAGTGGTGTCACGATGTTCTGTGGTTGTGGTGTCACGATGTTCTGTGGTTGTGGTGTCACGATGTTCTGTGGTAGTGGTGTCACGATGTTCTGTGGTAGTGGTGTAACCAGTGCCTCAGATACGTCAACTTCCACTATGAAATTTTCCGTTGTCAGAGGAGTTAATACCTGACCAGTACTGACTTGGTCTGTGGGAGTAGCAATGACTTGGTCTGTGGGAGTAGTACGGACTTGGTCTGTGGGAGTAGTACGGACTTGGTCTGTGGGAGTAGCAATGACTTGGTCTGTGGGAGTAGTACGGACTTGGTCTGTGGGAGTAGTACGGACTTGGTCTGAGGGAGTAGCAATGACTTGGTCTGTGGGAGTAGTACGGACTTGGTCTGTGGGAGTAGCAATGACTTGGTCTGTGGGAGTAGCAATGACTTGGTCTGTGGGAGTAGCAATGACTTGGACTGTGGGAGTAGTACGGACTTGGTCTGTGGGAGTAGTACGGACTTGGTCTGTGGGAGTAGCAATGACTTGGTCTGTGGGAGTAGTGCGGACTTGGTCTGTGGGAGTAGCAATGACTTGGACTGTGGGAGTAGCACTGACTTGGACTGTGGGAGTAGCACTGACTTGGACTGTGGGAGTAGCAATGACTTGGTCTGTGGGAGTTGTACTAACTTGATCAATGGGAGTAACAGTGACCTGGTCTGTGGGAGTAGCAATGACTTGGTCTGTGGGAGTAGGAATTACTTGGTCTGTGGGAATAGCAATGACTTGGTCTGTGGAAGTAGTACGGACTTGGTCTGTGGGAGTAGCAATGACTTGGTCTGTGGGAGTAGCAATGACCTGGTCTGTGGGAGTAGCAATGATCTGGTCTGTGGGAGTAGCAATAACTTGGTCTGTGGGGGTAGCAATAACTTGGTCTGTGGGAATAGCAATGACTTGGAATGTGGGAGTAGCAATGACTTGGTCTGTGGGAGTATGAATTACTTGGTCTGTGGGAGTAGCAATGATCTGGTCTGTGGGAGTAGCAATGACTTGGTCTGTGGGAATAGCAATAACTTGGTCTGTGGGAGTAGCAATGACTTGGAATGTGGGAGTAACAATGACTTGGTCTGTGGGAGTAGGAATTTCTTGGTCTGTGGGAGTAGCAATAACTTGGTCTGTGGGAGTAGCAATAACTTGGTCTGTGGGAATAGCAATGACTTGGTCTGTGGGAGTAGCAATGACTTGGTCTGTGGGAGTAGCAATAACTTGGTCTGTGGGAGCAGTACTGACTTTGTTTGTGGGAGTAGCAATGACTTGTTCTGTGGGAGTAGAACTGACTTGGACTGTGGGAGTAGCACTAATTTGAGCAATGGGAGTAGTAATGACTTGGTCTGTGGGTGTACCAATGACTTGGTCTGTGGGAGTAGTACTTATTTGGACTGTGGGAGTAGCAATGACTTTGTCTGTGGGAGTGGTACTAACTTGATCAATGGAAGTAGCAATGACTTGAACTGTGGGAATAGCAATGACTTGGTCAATGGGAGTAGTACTGACTTGGTCTGTGGGAGTAGCAATAACTTGGTCTGTGGGAGTAGCAATGACTTTAACTGTGGGAGTAGCAATGACTTGGTCAATGGGAGTAGTAATGTCTTGGTCTGTAGGAGTAGCAATAACTTGGTCTGTGGGAGTAGCAATGATCTGGTCTGTGGGAGTAGCAATGACTTGGTCTGTGGGAGTAGCAATGACTTGGTCTGTGGGTGTAGCAATGACTTGGTCTGTGGGAGTAGCAATGACTTGGTCTGTGGGAGTAACAATGACTTGGTCTGTGGGAGTAGCAATGACTTGGTCTGTGGGAGTAATAATGACTTGGTCTGTGGGAGTAGTAATGACTTGGTCTGTGGGAGTAGCAATGACTTGGTCTGTGGGTGTAGCAATGACTTGGTCTGTGTGAGTAGCAATGACTTGGTCTGTGGGAGTAGCAATGACTTGGTCTGTGGGAGTAGTACTAACCTGGTCAATGGCAGTAGCAATAACTTGGTTTGTGGGAGTAATAATGACTTGGTCTGTGGGAGTAGCAATGACTTGGTCTGTGGGTGTAGCAATGACTTGGTCTGTGGGAGTAGCAATGACTTGGTCTGTGGGTGTAGCAATGACTTGGTCTGTGGGAGTAGCAATGACTTGGTCTATGGGAGTTGTACTGACTTGGCCTGTGGAAGTAGCAATGACTTGGTCTGTGGGAGTTGTACTGGCTTGGTCTGTGGAAGTAGGAATGACTTGGTCTGTGGGAGTAGCAATGACTTGGTCTGTGGGAGTAGCAATGACTTGGTCTGTGGGAGTAGCAATAACTTGGTCCGTGGGAGTATCAATGACTTGGTCTGTAGGAGTAGGAATTACTTGGTCTGTGGGTGTAGCAATGACTTGGTTTGTGGGAGTAGGAATTACTTGGTCTGTGGGAGTAATAATGACTTGGTCTGTGGGAGTAGCAATGACTTGGTCTGTGGGAGTGGCAATGACTTGGTCTGTGGGAGTAGGAATTACTTGGTCTGTGGGAGTAGCAATGACTTGGTTAATGGGAGTAGCAATGACTTGGTCTGTGGGAGTAGCAATGACTTGGTCTGTGGGAGTAGCAATGACTTGGTCTGTGGGAGTAATAATGACTTGGTCTGTGGGAGTAATAATGACTTGGTCTGTGGGAGCAGCAATGACTTGGTCTGTGGGAGTAATAATGACTTGGTCTGTGGGAGTATGAATTACTTGGTCTGTGGGAGTAGCAATGACTTGGTCTGTGGGAGTAATAATGACTTGGTCTGTGGGAGTAGCAATGACTTGGTCTGTGGGAGGAGCGATGACTTGGTCTGTGGGTGTAGCAATGGCTTGGACTGTGGGAGTAGCAATGACTTGATCTGTGGTGGTAGCAATGACTTGATCTGTGGGAGTGGCAATGACTTGGTCTGTGGGAGTAGCAATGACTTGGTCTGTGGGAGTAGCAATGACTTGGTCTGTGGGAGTAATAATGACTTGGTCTGTGGGAGTAGCAATAACTTGGTCTGTGGGAGTAGCAATGACTTGGTCTGTGGGAGGAGCGATGACTTGGTCTGTGGGTGTAGCAATGGCTTGGTCTGTGGAAGTAGCAATGACTTGGTCTGTGGGAGTAGCAATGACTTGATCTGTGGGAGTGGCAATGACTTGGTCTGTGGGAGTAGCAATGACTTGGTCTGTGGGAGTAGCAATGACTTGGTCTGTGAGTGTAGCAATGACTTGGTCTGTGAGTGTAGCAATGACTTGGTCTGTGGGAGTAGCTATGGCTTGGTCTGTGGGAGTAGCAATAACTTGGTCTGTGGATGTAGCAATGACTTGGTCTGTGGGAGTAGCAATGACTTGGTCTGTGGGAGTAGCTATGACTTGGTCTGTGGGAGTAGCAATGACTTGGTCTGTGGAGTTTTGTGATGCTAAAAGGGTCACAGACCTACCACTGCTGACCTCATCCACAATGGCCCGTTTCCTGAGAGGAGTCGCTGCTTCACTACTGTCAGCCTTGCTCATGGCCTGTTGGCGCGTAGCGGCCACCTCCACGGCAGGTGTGGCGGAGGCTTCCTCACCACTCACAACCCGGCGACTCCTCATGTTTGCCGCGAGGGTCCATGGTGTCAAGGGCGTCGCTGACTGAGAGGGATTGATTCCTCCCGAAGCGTCCCGCCCTATGATAGGGGTTACAGCCTGAGCAGGAGTCACCTCCGCCATGGTCACTGTGGAATCTAGAGCCACCTCCGTCTGGATCGTGTTCGCTCTCAACACCACACACTCCTGCTCCATCGTACGAACGGTTGCCTGACAAGCGCCGAGTTCTGTCGTGTTGTTCTCTGGCGTTGCTGGGGTCAGCGCTGGTAAAGTAAGCACCACCGGCAAAGGAGAATGTTGCGCTAAAGGTGCAACTTCTTCAAGAACAGCGGCTTCCACTGTGGAATCCAGCGGTGCTCGCTGAGTCAACGCTTCAAGCGTTGTAGCGCTTGATATGGCAAGCTGTGGCGTGACACGAGACTCCGCTTGCAAAGCATCAGATTCTACAGCAGGGGTGTCCAGCATTACTGGAGTCACTGCCTGAGGAGCGTTTAATTCCAGAACATGTGGTATCACTGGAGTCACTGCCTGAGGAGCATCAAACTCCATAGCAGAGTTCTGTGGTGTCAGAAGACACGATACATGACTGCTGCTGAACTCCACCACAGAGCTCTGTGCTGGAGGAGACGTAAGCGACGCAGCTGCCTCGATTTCTCCGGCAGCGTCGTGCGGTGTGGGAGAGGAAACTGCTCGTGGAACGTCCGGGTCTCCCACATATCCCTCTTGTACAGAGGCCATTCCTTGTACCGTGATAGCTTCCATCAAAGACTTCTTTGGTGGCAGAAAAGTACCTCCTTCAGAATTCTTGACTTCCAGGACATTCTTTGGTGTTGCACTGGTCCCTGCATGAGAAATGTTGGCTTCCACTTTGGATGTGTGTGGTGTAAGACAACCCATACTCTCCATACTTCTGACTTCCACGACGGGGGTCGCTAACGGCAGCGCCTGAAGACTACCAACTTCCTCCATGAAGTTCTCTGGCGTACTTCCAGGTAATACTTCTGGACTGCTGACTGCCACCACAGAGGTCTTTGATGCTAAGGCAGTCACCGCTTCATCAGTAGTGATTCCCATTATGAAGTTCTGCTGCGCAAGGCGGACATCCAACACTGTGCTCTGTGGTGCAGTACGAGTTACTGCTTGAGTCCTTCCTACTTCCGCCATGGACCTTAGCTGTGTGTGAGGAGTTACAGCTTGGCCGTTGGTCTCCTCCTCCATTGGAGTTACAGTTTGGGCACTGCTGACCTCATGAGTGGTTTGTGAGGTTTGTGGCGTGGCCTTCGCTCTCGAGTTCACTGGTCGTAAAGGTGCCACTGCATAAGAGTCACTAACATCTGTTCTTCGGTTCACTGGTGTGCGAGTAATCGCTGGCTGCGCACTGTCGACATCCTCTATAGAAATCTGAGATGTTTGTGGGATCATCAAATTAGCAGTCATGCTTTCTCCTGCGGAATCCTGGGGTATTAGAGAGACGTCTGCATGAGATGTGTTCATTTTCAACCAGGTGGTCTGTGATGTCACGGGAGTCACAGGCTTTGTGCTTTTGGCTTCCGCTACTGAATTCTGTGTTGATACAGGAATAACCCGAGGGGTTTCCTCTCCCAACATAAAGTTCTGTGGGGTTACGGAAGATACGGATTCATTACCGACCTTAAACGCAGAGTTCTGAGATGAGAGATGAGTTACTGCTTCAGCAGTAACGAGTTCTACGACAGAGCTCTGTGGTATGAGGGGCATCACCGCCTTATCAAAAATGGTAACTTCCAACAAAGAGCTCCGACTTCTATAAGGAGTCACTTCTTCAAGGGTGCTAGCCTCAACCACAGAGGTCTGCGGTGTTAGCAGAGTCTCTGCTTGCAAGGTGTCGACCTCCAAAATGGATTCTTGAGGTGTTTGTAGAGTCAATGGCGCAGCAACACCGACATCTACCGTAGATTCCTGTGTTCTTAAAGCAGACGATACATGAGGAGGACTGATTTCCACCTGAAGCCTCCTTGGTTCAGGAGGGATCACTCTTTCTACTACACTGGCTTCTGTTTCTGAGTTCTGCGGTGTGAAAGGATCCAGTTCCGTTGTGCAAACTTCTGCAATGGCGTTCTGTGTTGTTGGACGCGTACCTGACTGAGGTGTGTCGCGATGAGGAGTTATTTCGTCTTGTGACTCGGTTCTGACTTGCACCACCGACCTCTGTCGTGTTGATGGGATCAGTGCTTGAGTACTCTCAACTTGTACCGTAGGGATCCATAAAGGAATCACCGTTTCAACAGCGTTGACTTCCACCATGGGACTCTGCTGCGTTCTATTCAGTTCTGCTATAGAGCTTTGAGATGGCTGTATAGACACTCGTCCACCGCTTCTAACTCTGACGAGACGGTTTTGTGCTGCAGGAGCTTTCGTCTCCTGAAGAGTGCCGACTTCCTCCACGAGGTTCTCTGATGGTGGAAGGGTTACTGAAGGAGCTCTTCTGACAACTGTCTGCGGTTTTAGAGACGTCGTAAGTGGAGTACGATCATCTTCAACCCCAGTGTCATGGGGTGCTACAGGAGGCACTGCCTCACTACTGCTGAATTCCATCACTGAGCTCTGTGAAGTTAAAGGTGTCACTGTGAGAGCACTGCTACCAAGGACTGTGGTAGTCCGTGGTGGTCTAGGGGTCACTGCCTGAGAGGTGGTGTGTGTTGATCCAAGAGTCACTGCCTGAGAGGTGGTCTGTGGTGATCCAGGAGTCACTGCCTGAGAGGTGGTCTGTGTTGATCTGGGAGTCACTGCCTGAGAGGTGGTCTGTGGTGATCCGGGAGTCACTGCCTGAGTAATGTCAACAACCAACATGGGGTTGGGTGGTACTACAGCAGGCAGAGCTTCGTTGTCTCTCACTGCCCCAGCGATGTTCTGGGGAACGACTGTTCGACCACTGCTTTCTTCCCCCATGGAGCTGTGCAGCGTAAGAGGCTCCACATCATATACATCCCTCACCCTTGTCCTCTCCTCCACCTGGCGGGCCTGAGGTGGGAGAGGTCCTGCTGCTTGGGCAGCGTACACCTGGGAATGGCCCACTGCTGGGGATATCGCCGAGTGAGGTGCACCGACGTCTGATATCAAGTCTTGAGGTGGGAGGGGAGTCAGTACTCCAGACGAGTTGACCTCCAGAGTGGGGTCTTGTGGTTGAATGGTCGTCAGAGGTCGACTTCTCTTCACTTCCACAATGGGTATCGGTGACCCAAGAGAACTCATGCTCTGCACACTGCTAATTTCTGCCATATTTTCCACGTTGCTCATTTCTGCCATGCATGGCACAGTAACTTCGTCTGCCGTGCTTTGCAAAGCGGGAATGTCTGCCATGGAGCTTTGTGTTGCTACCAGAGGTCTGGCCTGGGAAATACTGATTTCTGTCATGGGGTACTGGGACGTCACAGGAGTAACTGTCATGGGGTGCTGGGACGTCACAGGAGTAACTGTCATGGGGTGCTGAGACGTCACAGGAGTAACTATCATGGGGTGCTGAGACGTCACAGGAGTAACTGTCATGGGGTGCTGAGACGTCACAGGAGTAACTGTCATGGGGTGCTGGGACGTCACAGGAGTAACTGTCATGGGGTGCTGAGACATCACAGGAGTAACTGTCATGGGGTGCTGAGACGTCATAGGGGTAACTGTCATGGGGTGCTGAGACGTCACAGGAGTAACTGTCATGGGGTGCTGAGACGTCACAGGAGTAACTGTCATGGGGTGCTGAGACATCACAGGAGTAACTGTCGAAGGGTGCTGAGACATCACAGGAGTAACTGTCATGGGGTGCTGAGACATCACAGGAGTAACTGTCATGGGGTGCTGATCCGTCACAGGAGTAACTGTCATGGAGTGCTGAGACGTCACAGGAGTAACTGTCATGGGGTGCTGAGACGTCACAGGAGTAACTGTCATGGGGTGCTGAGACGTCACAGGAGTAACTGTCATGGAGTGCTGAGACGTCACAGGGGTAACTGTCATGGGGTGCTGAGACATCACAGGAGTAACTGTCATGGGGTGCTGAGACGTCACAGGAGTAACTGTCATGGGGTGCTGAGACGTCACAGGAGTAACTGTCATGGGGTGCTGAGACATCACAGGAGTAACTGTCATGGGGTGCTGAGACATCACAGGAGTAACTGTCATGGGGTGCTGAGACATCACAGGAGTAACTGTCATGGGGTGCTGAGACATCACAGGAGTAACTGTCATGGGGTGCTGAGACTTTACAGGAGTAACTGTCATGGGGTGCTGAGACATCACAGGAGTAACTGTCGAAGGGTGCTGAGACATCACAGGAGTAACTGTCATGGGGTGCTGAGACATCACAGGAGTAACTGTCATGGGGTGCTGAGACATCACAGGAGTAACTGTCGAAGGGTGCTGAGACATCACAGGAGTAACTGTCATGGGGTGCTGAGACATCACAGGAGTAACTGTCGAAGGGTGCTGAGACATCACAGGAGTAACTGTCATGGGGTGCTGAGACGTCACAGGAGTAACTGTCATGGAGTGCTGAGACGTCACAGGGGTAACTGTCATGGGGTGCTGAGACGTCACAGGGGTAACTGTCATGGGGTGCTGAGACATCACAGGGGTAACTGTCATGGGGTGCTGAGACGTCACAGGGGTAACTGTCATGGGGTGCTGAGAAGTCACAGGAGTAACTGTCATGGGGTGCTGATCCGTCACAGGGGTAACTGTCATGGGGTGCTGAGACGTCACAGGGGTAACTGTCATGGGGTGCTGAGACATCACAGGGGTAACTGTCATGGGGTGCTGAGACGTCACAGGGGTAACTGTCATGGGGTGCTGAGAAGTCACAGGAGTAACTGTCATGGGGTGCTGATCCGTCACAGGAGTAACTGTCATGGGGTGCTGAGACGTCACAGGGGTAACTGTCATGGGGTGCTGAGACGTCACAGGGGTAACTGTCATGGGGTGCTGAGACATCACAGGGGTAACTGTCATGGGGTGCTGAGACGTCACAGGGGTAACTGTCATGGGGTGCTGAGAAGTCACAGGAGTAACTGTCATGGGGTGCTGATCCGTCACAGGAGTAACTGTCATGGGTTGCTCACACGTTACAGAAGTAACTGTCACGGGATGCTGAGCCGTTACAGGAGTAATTGTTTCATCAGTATTAGTGTCCAGCTGGTAATTACGTAGCAACAGAGGTGTACCTCCCTGAACAGATGTGACGTTTACCCTTGCGTTCTGTGAGTGAGGAGAGATGACCCTCCCCGCACTCTTCTGTGGTGGCAGAGCAGCTGCTGCTTCAACACTGTGAGCCTTTACCACAGATCTCTGAGGCAGCGAATGGGTCGACACTTGAGAGGGGCCCACCTCCACCATAAGGTTTTGTGGTGTTACTGTAGTTACTGCTTGAGTATCAATGGTATCCTTCATGAGAGTCAGCTGTGTTGATGGAGTCGGTGCTTGACGCGTGTCAGTTTCTGGTCCTGGAGGAACCCCGACCTCCCTACTGTCAACGTCCATCGTCGAGCTCTGTGAAGCTGAGGTCGATCTCCCATGAGCGCCGACCTTCCGCGTGGAGTCCTCAGCTCCGTCAGAAGCATCGTCAGTAATAGTGACCTCTTCTACGGACCTCTGTGGCAGTCGATGTAGACCAGCTTCAGGAGTCTCTACTTGCACCGTGGGAGTATCTGGTGTGAGAGGAGTTCCACTCTGAGAAGCCCCGATCTTCACCTCGGGTTTCTGAGGTATAATGAGGTGGGTCATCGGCTGAGGACAACTGACTTCCATCATGTTGGTCTGAGGGGTCAAAGGAGTGACTGCCTGCATAGTTATGTCTTCTACCATACAGGTCTGAGGCATCATGGGAGCAGGAGACTGAAGCGTACCCACCTCCACCACCATGGGGGCTGAAGGTGCCAGAGTCGAAGCTTGATCACTGGTGGCATCCACCGCCGGATGGGTATCTGCCCGAGTGATGTCCACTTTCACTCTGGAATCCTGCGAGGTTGGTGGCGTGGCTCCGGTACCTTCTGGGGCACAAATGACTCCCACTGTGGAGTAAGGTGGTGTTACTTCTGCTAAGTTTCCAGTGGCAATGAACTCTGCCTGAGAGCCTTCAAGTGTCAGAGTCCTCATTTCAGCAGTGCTGACCTCCATCAAAGACTTTGGCTTTCTTAAAGAGGTAGTTGCTTGAGCAGTGCTGGCTTCCTCCATGGAGGTCTGAGGTGTCACAGAAGTAACTCCCTGAGCGGCGTGAACTTCGACCGCAGAGTTCTGTGGGGTTGAAAGATTCACACTTCGGGTTGGGCCGATTTTCTTCATCGGGTTCTGTGGTATTGGGGAAGTCGATGCATGCTGAGTGCCAACTTCCATCAAAGCCATTTGAGATGTTTGAGGATCTATTACCTGGGGTTTGATTACCACCATCCTGGAGTTACGCAGAGTGAAAGGAGCCAAAGCTTCGGTACTCTGGTCCTTAAGAATGGAGTATTCTGGTAATAAAGGAGTCACTGGTTCTGTAGACTCAATATCCAACGTGGAGCTCTCTGGTGATCGAGAAACCAGTGCCTGGGGCGTGATCATTCTCACCTTGGATGCTTGTAATGCAGTAGCTTCTTGTACACTGCTTACCTCAGCTACGGATTTCGGTGATGTCTGAGGCGTAACAACTACTTCAGCTGAGGTGGCTTTCACCCAAGGCCTGTCTGATGTCTCGGAAATTACCGACGGTGTTGAGTCGACCACTACCCTGGATCTCCGTGGCACTGCAGAAGTCAATGCTAGAGGAGCACCAGCTTCTGCTGTTTCATCATGCAGTGTTAAAGTTACTGCCTCAGTACAAGTGGCTTCCATTACTGACTCCTCTCGTGACAGGAGACCCACTGCATGACTAGGGTGGTCTTCTACAATATGGGTCTGTCGTCTTGGAGTAGATGGTGTTTGAACAGCGCTGACCTCTGCTTCCGTGGGATCGTTAGGCTGAAGATGAAGAGCCTCTTGATCGCTTTCGATTTCCACCATGGCGCTCTGCAGCACCGGAGCAATCACTGCTTGGTGGTCCTGCAGTGCCAGAGAAGTTACACATTCAGTGGTGTTGACTTCCTCGGTGAAGCTCTGCTGCGGCAGGAGGGTAACTGTGTGAACAGTCCTGGCTTCCTCCATGGAACTCTTAGGTGCATGAGAAGTCTCAACCTGGGGTGTGGTGGTGGCTACCTCCAAACCCTCCTGTTGTACCGCTGGGGCCACAGCTTGAGTGACACGGACATCCTCCGAGGATTCCTGTGGTGTGATCACAGTCAATGACTGTGGTGCTACAAGAGCCGCAGTTTGTGATGTATCGATTTGTAGCATCGAGGTCTGTGGTGTTGAAGGAATCAAGACTTGAGGTGCCCTCACCACCGTCGGGTTCTGGGGTATCTGAGGAGTACCTGCCTGTGCAGAGTCGTCTGCCACAGCAGAGCTCTGTGATACTGAGGTAGTCCCTTTCTGGGGGAAGATAACTTCCACCACGGAGCTCTGTGGTGTCACAAATGTAATGTCTTTATCAATGGAGCCCTGTGGTGTCACAAGTGTACTATCTTCGACCATGGAGCTCTGTGGAGTCACAAGTGTACTGTCTTTACCTATGGAGCTCTGTGGTGTCACAAGTGTACTGTCTTTATCTATGGAGCTCTGTGGTGTCAGAGGTGTAGTGTCTTCCACCATGGAGCTCTGTGGTGTCACAAGTGTACTGTCTTTATCTATGGAGCTCTGTGGTGTCACATGTGTACTGTCTTTATCAATGGAGCTCTGTGGTGTCACAAGTGTACTGTCTTTATCTAGAGAGCTCTGTGTTATCAAAGGTGTAGTGTCTTCCACCATGGTGCTCTGTGGTGTCAGAGGTGTAGTGTCTTCCACCATGGAGCTCTGTGGTGTCACATGTGTACTGTCTTCATCTATATAGGTCTGTGGTGTCACGAGTGTATTGTCGTTATCTATGGAGCTCTGTGAAGTCACAAGTGTACTGTCTTTATCTATACAGCTCTGTGGTGTCAGAGGTGTAGTGTCTTCCACAATGGAGCTCTGTGGTGTCAGAGGTGTAGTAGTGTCTTCCACAATGGAGCTCTGTAGTGTCAGAGGTGTAGTGTCTTCCACCATGGAGCTCTGTGGTGTCAGAGGTGTAGTGTCCTCCACCATGGAGCTCTGTGGTGTCAGAGGTGTAGTGTCTTCCATCATGGAGCTCCGTGGTGTCAAAGGTGTAGTGTCTTCCACCATGGAGCTCTGTGGTGTCAGAGGTGTAGTGTCTACCACTATGGTGCTCTGTGGTGTCACAATTGTATTGTCTTTATCAATGGAGCTTTGTGGTGTCACAAGTGTACTGTCTTTATCTATGGAGCTCTGCGGTGTCACAAGTGTACTGTCTTTATCTATGGAGCTCTGTGGTGTCACAAGTGTGCTGTCTTTATCTATGGAGCTCTGTGGTGTCACAAGTGTCCAGTCTTTATCTATGGAGCTCTGTGGTGTCAGAGGTGTAGTGTCTTCCACCATGGAGCTCTGTGGTGTCACAAGTGTACTGTCTTTATCTATGGAGCTCTGTGGTGTCACATGTGTACTGTCTTTATCAATGGAGCTCTGTGGTGTCACAAGTGTACTATCTTCCACCATGGAGCTTCGTGTTATCACAAGTGTACTGTCTTTATCTAGAGAGCTCTGTGTTGTCAGAGGTGTAGTGTCTTCCACCATGGTGCTCTGTGGTGTCAGAGGTGTAGTGTCTTCCACCATGGAGCTCTGTGGTGTCACATGTGTACTGTCTTCATCTATATAGCTCTGTGGTGTCACAAGTGTTTTGTCGTTATCTATGGAGCTCTGTGGTGTCACAAGAGTACTGTCTTTATCTATAAAGCTCTTCGGTGTTAGAGGTGTAGTGTCTTCCACCATGGAGCTCTGTGGTTTCAGAGGTGTAGTATCTTCCACCATGGAGCTCTGTGGTGTCAGAGGTGTAGAGTCTTCCACCATGGAGCTCTGTGGTGTCAGAGGTGTAGAGTCTTCCACCATGGAGCTCTGTGGTGTCAGAGGTGTAGAGTCTTCCACCATGGAGCTCTGTGGTGTCAGAGGTGTAGAGTCTTCCACCATGGAGCTCTGTGGTGTCAGAGGTGTAGAGTCTTCCACCATGGAGCTCTGTGGTGTCAGAGGTGTAGAGTCTTCCACCATGGAGCTCTGTGGTGTTAGAGGTGTAGTGTCTTCCACAATGGAGCTCTGTGGTGTTACAGAAGCAGCTTCCCAAGTGCTGCCTGCCTCCCCTCTGTAGTCCTGTGGTGCTAGCAGAGGAAGTACTGCATCAGCAGTGTCGACTTCCACCAAGGCATTCTGGGGCGCTGGGGAAGTAACAGCTCGAGCAATCCTATCCAATAAGGAGGCCTGTGGCTCTAAGGGAGGAACACTCTCTATGGAGCTCTGTGGTGTCAAAGGAACGTCATGAGACGTACATACGCCCACAGAGGTGTCAGGTGGTGTCAGACACTTGACTGTGTGTTTAGTGCTGACATCCGCCACAGAGGTCTGTGCTGGAGTGACAGCCTGATCGACACAGACGTTCACCAGAGAGTTCTCTGTTGTTGCACGAGCCACAGCCTGAGCAGTGCTGACTCCCTGCACAGAGTCACGTGGTCCTACAGCACTCGCATCAACTTCTAAGACATGGCCTTGTGGTACTACTGGAGTCTCCTCCACCTGAAGCGTGGCAGCTTCCACCATGGTCTTCCGTGTTCTCTCGGTCTCTGCTTGAGAAGCCCTGGCTTCCATCGTGGAATTATCTACAGTGAGTGGAGTCAGTCCCTGAGCAGAGTCGACCTCAAGCACACGGCTCTGTGATCCTGTAGGAGGCAGTGTCTCAGCTGGGGTGGGTGCCAGCGAGGACTTCTTTAGTGGTGCAGAAGTCACAGTCTGGGGAGGGTCGTCCTTCACCAGGGAGATGTGGGGTTTTAAAGGAGTGGACTCTCGAGCGCCACCGATTTCCACCTTACTCTTGACTGAAGTATCTTTTTCCGTGACGTGAATTGTCACTAAGGATCGATCTGGTGCTCGGGGAGTCGCCTTTTGATCCACACCGATGCTCATCACTGATCTCCGAGCGGTGAGAACCGCCATAACGACATTCTGTGGTGTGGGACGAGTCACTGCCTCAGCAGTGCTGACTTCCTCCGTGCAGATCTGGTGTGGTGGATCAGTCGATGCCTGAGAGCTGGTGGCGGTGCTGGCTACCATCATGGCGCTCCGCTGGGGAGTGGAATACGTTGCTGCTTCAGTAGCGCTGGCCTTCTCTACAGACCTGTGTGGTGGTATACGACATGTCTCATGAGCAATGGTGCCCGCCAACGTGGACCTATCTGGTGACCGAGGCGTCACCATCGGACTAGTGCTAACCTTTACCCGGGAGTTTTGTGACGACACAGTAGACACAGCTTTACTAGTACTAACCTCTGTATCAGTGGTCTGAGGGAGTGGGGAAGAAGCAAGTGAGCTCTGTGGTGTCAGAGAGGAAAGATCTTTGGTCCTGCTTGCTTCAGTCGTGGGGCTCTGTAGTGTTCCAGGAGTTGCCGGAGGTGTAATGTCAACTTCAGCCACTGTGCGCTGAGGCATCACAGGAACCGCAGCTTGAGCAATGTCCACCTCCTTTATGGAATCCTGTGGTGGCTGGAGAGTGCCGAGTCCCAACATGGAGCTCTGTGGTGTTGAAGTCACAGTCTGAGCAACAGTGACTTCCTCCAAGGCGTTCCGTGTTCTCTCATAGATGCTGACATCCGCCATGGAGTTCTGGGGCGTTTGAGGAGTTGAAGGATGAGCAGTTTCGACTTCCTCCGTGGAGTAATGTTGTGTAAGTGAGATCACTGCCTGAGCAGTGTCCATATCCACCACAGAGCTCTCTTGTCTTGGGAATATCACTGCTCCAGGAGTGTCGAGTGCCATGATGGAAGTCTGTGATGAAGGAACGGTCCCAACCTGAGGAACGTTTTCGTCCAGATGAATTAAAGGGGTCACTACTTCAATACTGGGACTCTGTGGGGTTAGAACAGTTGCAGTTTGTGGAGTGCTGTCTGTTAAGACCGTGTTTTGAGGTGTTATGGGAGACAATGTATGAGGTGTTGGGGAAGTTGGTGTATGAGGTGTTAGGGATGTCGGTGCATGAGGTGTTAGGGATGTCGGTGCATGAGGTGTTAGGGATGTCGGTGCATGAGGTGTTAGGCATGTCGGTGCATGAGGTGTTAGGCATGTCGGTGCATGAGGTGTTAGGCATGTCGGTGCATGAGGTGTTAGGGATGTCGGTGCATGAGATATTTGAGAAGTCAGTGCATGAGAGGCATTTACTTCTAATGTAGAGTCTGGTGGTGCATGAGGACGTACTACCTGACAAGTGTTCATTTCTACCATAGAGTTCTCGGGGGTCAGAGGAGTACCTTTTCCAACACTGATAGCTTCAGTCATGGCCTTCTTTCCCATCATAACCACAGGTTGGGTATCAACTTCTCTCACGGAATTCAGAGGTGCAAGATGGCTGACTTCTGCCACAGAGGTCTGTGGCGCAACGGAGACGACCACTGGACGTTTAGTGACACCTGCCATGGGATCTGGTAGCGGAGTGACAGTCTCAGTAGTACTGACTCCCTCAACAGAGGTCAAAGACGCTACAGGAGTTACAGCTTCTTTCGAAGGGGTGGCTTCCACCATGGACCTGTGAGGCGTTTGAGAACCACTCGTCTCTAAGACGGAACGCTGTAGGACAGAGGGACTAGTTGCTTCAACATCTTCAGATTCTGCCACTGATATCTGTTGTGTCAGAAGAGACGATGCCGGAGCAGGTCTGGCCTCCACCATGGAGCTCTGTAATGATGGGGTTGGGTCTTCTTGAGCAGCGGTGGTTCTCACCCAGGAACTCTGTCGTGGTACAAGAGTCTGTGATTGTGAAGTGATCACTTCCATCATGGCAGCCTGCAGTGGTACAGTGGTGGCTTCCTTATTACTACCCAGTGGTACAGTGATAACTTCCTCATCACTACTACTACTCAGTGGTACTGTGGTGGCTTCTCTTACACTGCTCATCTCCATCACTGACTTCGATTGTGTTTTCCGAGTTAACGAGTGAGTGGTGCTGCTCTGCATAACACAGCTCTGTGATGGTAGAGGATTCTCTGCTTGTCTGGTGTCGACTCCCATTTGAGGGACCTGCTGCGCTGGGCAAATCTGTCCCTCTGGAGCAACGAGTTCCTCCGTGGAGATCGGCCGCGTCTGAAGGGTTAATGTCCTAGAAGCATCAGCTTCTGATGGAGAGTTCTCTAATGCCTGAAGATTTACTGTCAAATTAGTGTTGACTTGTGCCATGGGGATCTGTGGCACTACAGGGCTACCCTCTTGGGTACTCATGTCTTTCACTAAGAAATTTCGTGGTGTCAAAATGGTCAGTGATTGAGTACTGCTGGATTCCACGGTAGAAATCTGTGGGATGTTCATTCTCTGTATATTGCTCATTCCAGTCACAGAACTTGAGTGTGCAACAGGAGGCCTTGTTACTGGGTGACTGAGTTGTGCCACAGTGTTCTGTAGTGACCGTGGAGTCACTGCTTGAGTTGTATCCATTTCCATCACGTAGGTCTGCGATGGTTCAGGGTCAAGTAGTGGTGATGTGTAGATCACCCTGGAGGTCTGAGGTAGAACAGTAGTGGTTTCTCCTGTCCCTGTGGTAGGGGTTCCCACCATGGGCCACAGTGGTGTGGGAAGGGGAATGGCATCAGTCGTCTCAACCTTCACCTTGGGAAGACTTGATGTGAGACGAGTTCTTAACTGAGTAGTCTTGACATCCACCGTGGACATCTGTAGACTCAAAGGAGTCGCTGCACAAGTAGTATCAATCTCCACCGCAGTGTCTGGTGACATCTGGAGAATACCTGGCTGAGCAGTGTGGAATTTCACAATGGGATCTTCTAGTGTTTTAGGAGTCGCTTTGTTACGAGTGTCGCCTTCTGACGAAGGGGAGGGCGAATGAGAAGTACAGATTCCCGTCATGGAGCACTGCGGTCTTACAGTCACTGTCTGAGTGGTGGTGACATCCACTGTGGAGTTTTGTGGTGGCAGAATAGCAGCTTCCTGAAAAGTATCAACTTGTACCGCGGATTTCAGTGCTGTTACAGAAGTCACTGCTGTAGTGGCTGACGTTCACCATGGGGCTCTTTGGTGACAGAGCCTGTACCTGAGTAGTGGTGACCCTCTGCGATTCCTGTGGTGTTATAAAAATCACTTCCTCAGTCGTGTTACCGGTCCCTCTCACGACGTGGAGCGGTGGTGTTGATGAAGGCAGTGCTTGAGGCGTGCTGCCTTCACCCACAGACATCTGTGGTGATGTAAACGCTTGAACAGTATGAACTTTTGCCCTGGAGTACTGTGGCATCAGAGGAATGATCTCTGGGGAACTGTTGACTTCTGCAGAGGAATTCTGAGGTGCTAAAGGGCCAACCAACTGAGCAGTCTGGTCTTCCACTCTAAACCTCTGTGGTATAAGTGGGGTCACTCTTTCTATGACGCTGACCTCGGTCAGGGAGATCTGGGGTGTTAAAACCGTAGCTGACTCAGAAGTGTCCACCTCGACTGGTGTAGGAGTCGTTCCTTGAGCAAAGATAACTTCCACCATAGAGTCCTCAGATGCTACGTCACGCTCTAATCTTCCTGTACTAACTTGCATGTCTGTGTTCTCTCCTGCTCTTGAAGCGGTTGTCACGTCCGCCATGATATTCTGCAGCGCCAGGGAGGCCACTGCCTGAGAAGTGATAACTTCCATAGCAGAATTCTGGGGCACTGGGGAAGCCATTGCTTTAACAGTGCTGACTTCCTCCATGGAATATTGCGTCGTCAGAGGTGTGGCTTCCTCAGTACTGGCGTCTTCCACCATGGACGATAGAGGGATATGAGGGGCCATCTTTTCCTCAGTGCTGGTTCTCTCCCCCAAGGCTTGTCTTGTTGGACGAGTCGCTGACTGCGGAGTACTACCGTCCGCTGTGGAGTGCTGTGGTGTCATGGGAGTAACTGTCTGAAGCTTACCAACTTCCACAATAGTGAATGGTCTAAGTTCATCCACACTTTCTCCAGTGGTAACTTCCATGACAGGCCTCTGTGTTGGAAGGAAAGCCTCAGCCTCAGTGGCGTCAACGTTCATGATAAAGTCGTGTGGTAGGAGGGATGTCACTGCTTGAGCTGTGTTAACTTCTGACATGGTCATCTGCGGTGCTGGAGGAGCAGATGCTCGAGTGCTATCCCCTTCTACCACTGAGTCTTGTGGACTCCTAAGTGGAGTTACAGCTTGAGTGCTGAAGACCTCTTCAGGAAAGCATTGTGACGTGTGAGGATGAGTCACTTCTTGAGCAACATTTGATTCCATGGAGTTATGCGGTGTGAGGGTCTTCCCTGCGCGAGATATAGTCTCACCGATAGAGTGCCATGCTAATGGTGGGGTGAAAGTATGAGGACTGGTGACTTCCACCACAGATTTCTGTGGTGGCGCGGTAGTTACCGCCTGGGCACTGCTAACTTCTACTATCAAATAAGGTGGTAACTCATGAGTCTTCGCTTCAGTATTGATTTCCACTTTGGAGTTTTGGGATGCAAAATGAGTCACTCTATCAGTGTTATTGACTTCCGAAATAGTGTTGTCCATTCTTTTAAGATCACGTGTACGAGAAGTGCTGCCATCCAACACAGGGTCATGTGATGCTGGAGATGCCACTGGCTGAGCATGGTTGACGTCTACCACAGAGTCCCGTAGCTTGACACAACTCACTGCTTCAGTGCTCTCGACGTGCACCATGGACTTCAGTGATGGTAGTGGATACAATGCTTCAGTAATATTGACTTCCTCCACTGAACTCAGTTGCGCTACACTGGTCACAGAGGCAGTGGTGCTGGCTGCTATGACGGAGCTCTGTGGCAGAGATGTCGCTACTTGTGGACGGCTGACGCTATCCTCAGTCCTTCTCGGTGATAAACAACTCACTGTTCGAGTAACTTCCGCGTGTCCCTCAGGCCTCTGTGTTGTGAATGGAGTTGTGGCTTGAGTACTGATAACTTCTACCTTTAAGTTTTGTGGTGGATGAGGAGCAGCTGCTTTCGCACCTGCCATGAAGTTCTGCGTTTCTGAAATATCTATCGCAGTAGACACGTCATATTCCACTCCTGCACTCGACTGTCTCGTGTCTACAGTGAAGTGCTCTGACAGTGACTTAGTCACTGCTTCTTGTGGGGTTTCGACCTTCGCCATAGGAACATGCTCTGGAACATGAGCCTTACTGTAGGTTCCTTTTTCTTCCAATGCTGGAAACTGTGGCTTTACTGTTGTCACTATTTGTGGTGGGGTGACTGTTAACAAAGGATCCTGCAATGTTACGGGGCTCAGTGACGGAGATTCATCCACGTCAGCAATCCAGTTTGGAGATGCGACCGTGAGTGACAGCTAGAGCCAAGTCTACTCCCCAGGCACCAGTCAATTCCTGAGGAGTCACGACTTCTACTGCAGACGTTTGAGGGGTTTGTCGAGTGATTACTTGAGATCTGTCGACATCCATTATGAGATTCTGTGTCATCTGAGGAGCCAGTGACACGGACCTGCTGACATCCATCTCTGTGTTCTGAGGCGATGGTTGAGCTACAGAATAAAGATTACCGTCGTCAGACCTGAAACTGACAGACGTGTCACAGTCCTTACTTTCCGGAGCAATAACTTTATCCGTGGACTCCTGGGGCGTTAAGGGCGTCTCCTTTCGTCCATGTGGAGTCTCACAGGTCAAAGCCTCACGTATAATGTCTGGTGAAATATTTTGCGGGGTTACTGCAACTGGTGTTTCCTGGGGACTCCCTCGTCTGTAGAGATCATCTTCCTCCACTAAAAAAGAGGGAAGATATTGCTTTGCTTCCAAGGGTCCCTCTTCCAATGGAGTTTTCCTTGTGTTCGTTGCTTCAAATGTATTTCTTAGCCCCCTGTCCATTACTTGGGGTTGATCTTTCAATCTGAAGGTCTTTGAAGTATCTGAAATATTCAGGGATCTGTTCACTACTGTTTCAGCCTCCAGCGGTGGAGTCACCTCTTGGGGTTCAATCTCATTCACTGTACAGGTTGCTTGTTGACTGAACCTTTTCTCCACCACATTAGTTGATGGAGTTGGAGGTTGTGATTCGACAGATTTTCCCAGAGATACTTGTAGTCTCACTGGTGGGGATAAATCGGTTCCTTGTTGCTGATTTCCCCTATATACTTGCCAATTCTCTAGGCTCTGTATTTGTGATATGTCATCTACTGCAAAATATTCCTCTGATGTAGGTGGAAGCACCACCTCTGACTCAGCGGTTTGAATCCGTTTATGTGTCGTAGGAGAATTTCCTAGGTAGGAAAGGTCCAAACAGGGAACACATTCAGGAAGACTATCCCTTTTCACCGACGTCCCAGGCTGCATAGTTGTGACAACTACATCATCAGAGTTTACCGTGCCAGTGCTTCGCGTGACATCTGTGGAACATGTAGTCTCCGAACCTTCGTATTTCATAAGCACTACGTTGTCTGTTTCCCAGGTATCTTCCTCCACATCAAGACAATCTGGTGTTAGTGGGAGATTACTCAACAATTCTAGGGAACCAGCCAAGCTCTGTACATGCTGCTGGGCAAAGCCACTAAAAGACGCCTCTGACGTGCCATGTCTAGAGTCGCCTAAGATATCATCAGAGACACAAGAGAGTGAATCCTGCGGGTCATCTTGATTGGGTCGGACAGTGTCCAGCATAGTCTCATCAGAGGAACTCATGGGGTCTTCACTAACCTCGCAGCTTATACAACCCAGGCCCAGGTCCTCCTCTGTATCACTGACCGACTCTCTCCAGTCTGAGGGGATGATGTCTGGCTCTGAAGGAACACCTTCAGACCGGCTATTCTCACTGCACTCGATAATTGTGTACAATAAGCGCCGAGCTGTCCTTGGGGTGAACTCGGACGCGATCACTTGCATCTGTTTTTTATACATGTGTAGATCGTTCTTCTGCTGGTGGTCTTCGACGTCTACGTCGTCCCACGAGCTTTCAGCCGAGCAGGCGTCACTGGCTGGAGACGCTATGGGTGTTGTGGCCGAAGTACTGTCGTCAGTCACTCCTGCAGCTACTTCACAGGGAGACATCTCCCCTCCACTGCTACTCGCTAGTTGTTCGAGAGAGCCTGTGCGTTCTTCGGCAGAGAGTCTCTTGTTTGCTGGAATCTGGTAAATCTTAACCTTTTTGGGCGAAGTCCTCTTCGGCGTAGCGCCACTGTCTGAATCGATACACGAACTGGAAAAGCCTTCCATTCTCGGGCACATGCGAGACTCGCTGGGACTCGCCTGCCAACTCTCTTCCCCTTGGGCAGTCTCATAGTCCTCATCCAGGGTCACTACACTATCAGACCTGGGGAAGGTAACGCCTGACGCATCAGAGCCGTTATCAGATATTCCTAGGGCATAGCTTGCCAGCTGCTGAGAGGAAGCCTTGAGGAGATTAACAACGGCATCTTGTGAAGCTTCTGAGAGAGATCCATCTTTATTAACTGCCTGAAGCAGCCTCTTGGCAGACTCCTTCAACAGTTCCTGCGACTCACTCTCCCTGGAAGTGGCTACTTCAAGATCAAGTGGGTAATGACTAGGAATCATACTCTCTTCTTGTGATTCAGTCTTTTCACTTCTTACCCGAGTATAAGGTGGGAAAAAAATTGTAGCATTATCAACCACATCCCTGTTTGATGGCGCGCAAAGCTTAGCCAAGTCTGCCTCACTCTTTTCATTCAACTCTCTTAT
This sequence comes from Panulirus ornatus, assembly GCF_036320965.1. NCBI lineage: Eukaryota > Metazoa > Arthropoda > Malacostraca > Decapoda > Palinuridae > Panulirus > Panulirus ornatus. The sequence goes on from NC_092240.1 coordinate 25,175,442, forward strand.
ATTTTTATCAAAAGAAGGAGACTTAACAGTGACATCTTCATTGCCGTAACACCCAGTTAATTCTCTATGTTGTCTAGTACTCACACAAGCCACCTCTCTCCCATGCACTGTATTACCGTCTTTGGCTATGGTCTTTCTACCTCTCGCATCTCTCAGACCGATCAATTCGTCCTTAAATTTCTCTGGGGAGGACTGCTGGAGTGAGAGGTAGTCCGTGGAATCGGACTGGTCTGGCTGCTCGTGGACAATGTGGATCGGTGGGGTGGTTAGGGGAAATGATGATCTCCGAGGTCGTCGCTTTCTGAACCGTGGCCGCTGTTCTGAGTCCATGTCACTCTCCTCCGAGCTGGTGTAATACATGATGCGTTTCTCTGCCCTCTCACGAACCCATCTCCGCACTGTTCTTGGTGAGGCAGAGGCCGGGAGAGCGGCGGCTGTAGTGGCAGTCACGTCGCCTGTCTTCCATCTGCTGGCCAGTAAGTGAGACGTTCTGTTCAAGCGCTGGTCAGCCGATGCGACAGTCTCAAAGCCCATCAAGTCACTACTTTCATCCGTTACCGAAGGAGACTCCTTAACATCGTTGGTGTCCATTTGCTCCGAGGTGTTCAGAGATTGGAAGAAAGAACGTATGAATGAGTCCTGCTGCTCAATAAGCTTTGGAGGCCTGCGCTGAGTGGCCAGGCTCTCTTCAGCAGTGAACATCTGACACTCCTGGACCTTTGATAATGAAGCTACACTGTCACCCTCAGAGGGAATAACCATGTCCTGCGAGTCAAGGCTGTTTATGCTGTCTTCCAACGAGTCTTTACTGAGGTCACCCAGGGATATCTCGTCATCTTCATCATCGTCGGGAAGGGATGGACTAAGTCGTGATACTAATGGTGAGTGAGTTTTCGTCTCTAGGTGACCAAGTTCCAGACTATCGTCCGAAAACCTTTCCGGATCATTTAGTGACGCCAGGGCGCGTCTCAGCTGATGCAAGGCAGGAGTCAGGGGGATCCGCCGCCTCTCCCTGTCCTGCCCAGCACTGGGAGTGCCCGTCACATCACTCAACAGGTCCGGCTCCGGTTGTACAGACTGCCCGTTAAGCCCAGCGTTCGCCGGATCTAGATTCTCACTTTCATAAGACAAGGAAGATATATCTACCTGGACACCTATGGTCTCGCCTACGCCAACATCAACACAACTTTTAACATCACTTATATTACAACTCACTGCTTGATCATGCATGGTTGGCTTATCGTCACCCTGGGACACAGCACTGATCAGCTTCGTTTCTGTTTTGTTTAGAGTTCTAGTTATCGTGGTGGTGGTCGTCTTCACTTCGCGCCTCGTGACCTGCTTTGTGGTTCGCGTGGGTACGGGGATCGCACTCTCCTGCCTGGCACCGGACGCAGATCTGTCAGCGTGGGGCTGGTTACCACGCACAGGTACAGGTAGCAGACTTCCCGAGGGGAACTCGCCAGAGGAACGACGCCAGGTGACGGGGCTCACGCTAGGGGAACGCTGGGGTAAGGCCACGCTCCCTGACGCAGCAGACGCCTTCCTCCCGGGATGCCTTGGAGTACTGGGGTCAGACAGAGCCGTCTTGCCCGGGGTGTTGCTGGAGGTCGTCTCCGAGTCGGACAGGACTCGCTTGCGACATCGACACTCACGCTCTCCTGAGATGTGACGCTTGTCTGCTACCTTCTTGGGATGTCGCCTGAACCCCGGGCCGCTGCCTGGGTACAGACGGCGGGTCACGGCTTCGATGATCTTCTGCCGCTTCTCACGGTCATCAGAGAACTGCTGGCGTGAGATGGGGGAACTCCCTCGTCTTTTAAGGTGCCTATCGTCCGCAGGTCGTGCGCAGTCAATATCTGGCACACTCTGGTTTCTGCGCAATCCCCGTTCCACCTCCGGCCATACGCTCTTGTCCCATCGTCGCCGAGTCTCCGACGGGGACTGTGGTGACACCAGAGGCGTGTGTGTTGTCGAGTCGGCATCTTGAGCGTGTCCGGCGAGGTCCAGGAAAAAAGTGCGCGGCAGAACTTTACTGTGGTAAGTATTACTACTACCAGAGACGTGTGCTAAACGCGAATCAAGACTAGCACATGAAGGTTGACTAATGCTGGAGTCGAGTGAAGTATTCGAACCAAAGAAATAATGTTCATGAAACAAGCAGTGGTTTGTACTTTCGTGATCATCAACATCGGTGAGGCCAGCGCCTCGAAAATGGCTACTGTTCTCACTACGGAACCCACCTACAGGGCTAGAGTGTTCTAAGGAAGGCCATGCCAGCTGCACATCCTCCGCTTCGTTACACTGAGACACAAAGTCACTTGATGTCTTTCTGGCATGATCCCAAACAGGGCATGGATGCGGGAGGCGCAACTCGTCCACCTGGCCAGCTCCCGGGTCCATCATCCCTCTGGTCCTCGTGTCTGGCTCTTCGGAACCAGCCTCGGCTTGACACCTACTGTAAAAGGAGTCTTCTACGCTCGAACAGTCTGTCTCCTTCTGGTGGCTCTGGCTTTGGCCCATTCCTCTCTCTAACACCCCTACTTGCACACCTGCCTCACTTGTAGAACTTGGTTTCCTGAAGAAATAGATCACATTAGTGTCGGAAAATACATCTGCTATACCTTGGGGTTACATTCAACAGTTCATTAGTACTCAACACACAAAACAATTATGCACTTCTTTTCTGAGAAGGCTAAACATGTATTATGAGACACAATGGAATAATCTGGATCATGCAAATCGATGAAAAAAATTAATACAATTTACTTATAAATATGCCTAACCACTATACAAGATGGATCTGAAATCACACTGTAGATGATGACACTGAAATCACACTGTAGATGATGACACTGAAATCACACTATTAATGACACTGAAACCACACTGGAGATGATGACACTGAAATCACACTGAAGATGATGACACTGAAATCACACTGTAGATGACACTGAAACCACACTGTAGATGATGACACTGAAATCACACTGTAGATGATGACACTGAAATCACACTATTAATGACACTGAAACCACACTGGAGATGATGACACTGAAATCACACTGTAGATGATGACACTGAAATCACACTGTAGATGACACTGAAACCACACTGTAGATGATGACACTGAAATCACACTGTAGATGACACTGAAACCACACTGTAGATGATGACACTGAAACCACACTGTAGATGATGACACTGGAATCAAAAAATGAAGAGAACCTGAGTCACTTTAAAAGATCACTTTTTTTTTCATATTACGTTTGTGTGAGTATATCTTCTTGTGTATAGAAGGCAGGGATTGTTACACTGTGAAAAAACCCATCTCAATCTTTCTTGACCATCGTACAAATCTCCGAACTTCATGTCATCTGCATTCGCACTTTCTTTTTTTTTTCCCCCTCTGAATCATTAGCGTTCCATCTGCGCATCATCCTCTTCCAGTAGAATGATTTCTTTACGTCTTCTTTAACTCACCTGTAACGTCCTCTTGTTGTTGCTGTTGCTGGCGAGTTCCTGGTTGATTTCAAGGGACTGCTCAACACTGATATCTTCGAACCAATTCAGAAACATGCAAGTTGTTATCATATCCTCCACCCCACCATCATCCTACCATGATTCTTCTCTCTTCCAACAGTGTTGAATCCATGACTGTTATTGCTCTTCCTTCATACTGTTCCATCCTTTGCCTCGTCCACTTACGCCCAAACACACTGGCCAACAGTCCCTCTCTGTTGCATGGCTCTCCCAAGTACTCCCTGTGTCTTGTTCATCTCTCTTCAGGTAAAGTACGCATATATAATGTCGGGTGACCGATGTGGTGCTGCACACACTCTTGGTTTGGCGGGTTCTCATGTGTGCGTACTTGTATGATCACTTCTTTGTATTCCACGGGAGTCGTAAACTCGTGGGAGCCCCTATCCCGTGAACGGTTTCTACGTCACCTAACGTTTTAAACATGCTCTCAGCATTCTCACTTTGTTAATTGCGCTCATCCACTACTGTGATACAGCAAAAGTACTTTTAAACATCTTTTCCGAAAAAAATTCTCGCTTATTTTCATGTCATGGCTTCTCCCTGTTCACTCTTAAAATCATCAAACTGGTGTAAAATACTTTAAAGCTGTGATCAAGTCTACTCTACTCTCTTCTATGGTGGATATATATATATATATATATATATATATATATATATATATATATATATATATATATATATATATATATCCCTGGGAATAGGGGAGAAAGAATACTTCCCACGTATTCCCTGCGTGTCGTAGAAGGCCACTAAAAGGGGAGGGAGCGGGGGCTGGAAATCCTCCCCTCCAGTTTTTAATTTTCCAAAAGAAGGAACAGAGAAGGGGACCAAGTGAGAATAGTCCCTCTAAGGCTCAGTCCTCTGTTCTTAACGCTACCTCGCTAACGCGGGGAAAGGGGAATATGTGCGAAAGAATATATATATATATATATATATATATATATATATATATATATATATATATATATATATATATATATATATATATATATATATATATATATGGTTTTCAAAGTCCCACTGTAATTATACTCTCTTTATTCTGGCATCAACTTTCTTGCCCTCCTCTGCACCTTCTTCCCGAGTTCTTCGTTGTAAGTGTGGTGATCATACCTGAGAAATATATTCTAATTCTGGTCTATATGCAGCCAGAAGTCTGCTCAAGATTTCCTCACCCATGTATTTGTATGCACTTCAAAAATCTAGCATCAGACAGAGTCTCCTGTACGATTCCTCTGGTTGTGGAGTTCTTGTGACACGTAAGATGCAATGTCGACTCCCGGGTGCCTCTTGCCAACAGATTCCTCCAAATCATTTCCACAGAAAATATCCGTATGAAGACTTCCTTCCAGTGTATCAGATTAACTTTTGTTTGTATACGTTCCCTTCAAAGCTGATACAATCCTCCTCATTCTATACTTCCGTTATGACCCTCGAGTCACCTGGATAAGAATCCTTTCAGTGTTGCTTACATCAATCAGGAAGTGTAACGGTTCTAAGACCGAGCCATGTGGCATCCCACTCAAGACATGACCTTACTCTGAGGACGCTTACTTGATATTGGCCTCTGATCCCTTCCACTTGGATAATATTCTGTCCATTAAGAAATCTTCCCTTGATCTTGCCTGAAGATTCAACTTCTTTCCCAGATCCGTAGGTGGCGTAGCGTCAAAGGCTTTATGACAGTCCGAATGCACATAATCAACATATTCTTCTCTTTGTCTAAGATGGAGTTCACTTTTCCTTGGAAATGTATGAGTGTGGTGTTGTACACACCACACTCACTATAGAGACTAGTGTTGCACACACCACACTCACTAGAGGAACCGGATTTCAGTTCCGTGCAACTTTTCGTTTTCCTTTCTTAAATTCAGATACGTCATTTGTCCTTTATCGTTCCCTTGTTCCCTTCTTCCAGGGTTGTAATGAGCCACAAGGGATCTGTAAGCGTATCTGCACTTTATAATTATGTTCAGGCGTCCCTAAACTTCCGTCTGTATTTTCAGGAAAAAGTACTCACACTAATACTCCTTCATTTTGTATATATGTGTATACTACTACTACTACTACTAATAATAATAATAATGAGTAAATGCCTATTGAACTAACTTGAGCCAAAGAGTGAAAACATATTGTAAAAATATATAATATAATGATGACCGCCGCTACAAAACTGGAGATGTTAAACAGTTTTTACATCAATGTACAGGTGGAAGTTAACATAACGTTACTGACACTCCAACATTCACACTGGTTGGGATGTAGCTGTCACCACAGCGATCTACGTGGTCTGCTACGGGAGCGAGAATATGTGTGTGTGTGTGTGTGTGTGTGTGTATGTGTGTGTGTGTGTGTGTGTGTGTGTGTGGATGGAAGTGCAACACGTGGTAGTAGGGATCTAATGCGGCAAGGAGCGACCGTGTTAGGGTTAGAGTTGCATAAAAGTTATTCTAATAAAAAAAAAAGTATCATATCCAGGAGCAACGGCAAAAACGAGGAGCAGAGACAGACTGGGAAACATGTAACGTCTACGGTGAACTAGTGTGTTGTAGAGGATGGGGTTTAGCACCAAGAGTGAAGCGCACGTCCACACAACCGCCCCATCTCACGTTGACACGGGCAGTGAAGACCACAGCCCTCACCTCTACATTCACCAGGAGCGTTACACTTATATAATCAACAACTTGCTCTCAACGTAAAATTATCTCTTGTCAAAAGAGCAGAATGAATAATTACGTTCGACCATACTCAGAGTTAGGGTACAAAGAGGACACAGTGCAGATAACCTTCCTTCCTCCGACATACAAATCTTGACAACAACGGGGCAGCTGACCGAACCATGTCCAGTATACCGGGGAGGTAAACATCTTCCTCATTTGAACGAGACGAGCGGTTGGCGTGTCACCCACGGTTGTGTGAGCTCTTGTACAACCAGCTCTTCTTGCTTAACTTGCCAACCAACTTAGCATGAACTAATGGGACCGCCATCACTACGTGCATGCCTCCTCCCCTGCATGCTAAAACTAAACCAGAAGAAATGCAATGCTGTATGTGGCTTCTAAAGCCCTGGCGGCTAATAAGGCCGAGTTTACCGAGGAATGAGAACAGCGTTATCCACCCCTGCCCACCCACCTGCAGGGCTTCCCGCGCCACGCCACCAGCCTGCCCCAGGATTAGTCTTCTTCTCCCATGACGTTACCGTCTTGCTCTCAGGCCTCACCGTGTCGCTGGTCCCTCGCCTGACCTACGTTATCTTATAAAACTTAATCGCCAGAGTCTCTACCGAGAATACTCGACTGACTCATTTCTCTCCTGGTAAAGGCAGGTCTCCCTCAACCCTGTTCCTTGACTGCTTCTGCGTCACTGGTGTTTCATACCCATACTTCCCTTCTACTGATCACTACACTGAACTTCAGGGTGTTGTGCTGCCCATAACAGGGTCACAGACCACTGATCCTCGCCTCCAAAGGATATCTCTACAAGTATAATAATACAACTGATTATACATCGAAGGAGTTAAACTTTCTGCGTCGTAAAATAAAGCTGACATATTCTATTAATGTAAAATTAAGCTTTTCCAGAGTTATCAATTATTCTTTTTTTTTTTTTTTCGTTCAGTATTGCTCACGCTGCCAGCCGGACGTGCGAGACGACTGTACCTTTGCTAGGCTAGGTGGCCGCCTCGGCTGTGCTAACATGACGTCATGCGTGGTGAAACCGCATCTAGCGAAGTCATTTCGGCTAAGCTGCATCACTGTCTGTCGACGAAAGGGAACATGGTCTCGTCGAAGACCACACTTTAAAGGAATCCATGATTTCCCTGCAACTGAAAGTAGCGCTAAGTCTTGAAGCTACCGGAGACCCTTCAGTGAAAGTGGTTTTGGGTTAGATAATAATAATGATAATATATATATATATATATATATATATATATATATATATATATATATATATATATATATACATACATATATATCCCTGGGGATAGGGGATTAAGAATACTTCCCACGTATTCCCTGCGTGTCGTAGAAGGCGACTAAAAGGGGAGGGAGCGAGGGGCTGGAAATCCTCCCCTCTCGTTTTTTTTTTTTTTTTTTTTCAAAAGAAGGAACAGAGGGGGCCAGGTGAGGATATTCCAAAAAAGGGCCAGTCCTCTGTTCTTAACGCTACCTCGCTAACGCGGGAAATGGCGGTTTAAAAGAAAAAAAAGAATATATATATATATATATATATATATATATATATATATATATATATATATATATATATATATATATATTGGAAAGGATCACAATTTTCCTCGTGATCAAGATATTCCTATGAGTACACGGGGAAAATGAAACACGATAAGTTCCCAAGTGCACTTTCGTGTAATAATCACATCATCAAACCAAATGGCGTCCTAGCTTCTCTTCGATGTATATCAACTGACTTATATTTCTCTCTTGTGTCTCCCCTGATGATGTGATTATTACACAAAAGTGCACTTGGGAACTTATCGTGTTTCATTTTCCCCGTGTACTCATAGGAATATATATACCTCGCAAACGCGGGAGACAGCGGAAAAAAAAAAAAAAAAAAAAAATATATATATATATATATAATATATATATATATATATATATATATATATATATATATATATATATATATATATATATATATATATATATAATTCAACAAATATTCACCAGTAACTTCAAAATATCCCCCAATACGAAAAATGCAAAACTATTTCTCAATTTAAAATTCATATTTCCCCAAATTCAACGATTACTTCTCCTCGTCTTTAAAGTATCAACATGAAGCTACCCTGGAGTCGTTTATCTATATCCCGTAGTCACGAACGAGAAAAAATTTCAAAATCAACTTTGAAGACACAGTACCCATTTCTTGAAATGACTTAAGTTTAATTTGTATATACAACGAAGCCTTATGACCAAATTATCTGTCGACTGTCATTATATTCCAAAATATATATGAATTAAATTAATTAATTTTGTTAAAAAACCCAAAAAACAAAAACAGACTAGTGTTAGACCCGAACTTGATTCGACAAGAACAAAGCAGAGCAAAGGAAGCATACCTAGCCTTCCTGTCACATACGGCTCGCGAAGTCCTACTTGGTGAAGTATTTGATTTTCAGTTGCTGAAACACTGGAAGTGACTCAGTGGATGTGTGTCAAGCCTTCACCAATAACCACTCCCTTCCAGCCAGGAAATTTCGAAAGACTTGGTGATGACAAAATGAGAAGATATGATCCACTACGTCAGCATACGTGTTTACATCCATCAATACGGACGGATACCATCGACATAAAAGATTTCCGAACCAAAATTACGATAACACTTAAAAAACACAGATAAACTCGTTCCACTTTCTCTGTGTATGCCATATCACAATAAGTGAATTCAAATCAAGTTTACCTGAACTTTTCTTCTATTGTAACGGTAAAAATATAAATCGTTAATCAAGGTCATTCAATAACCTGGAGCCAATGGAAAAAGAAAATGCAAATCTACATCTACAAAAGTATGAATACATTATCCATGCATATAGAATTAAGTTTACAAAAAAAACCCACCTTGTCACATTCGATACACAAATAAGATGCACTACAGAAAATTCAAGGATGCCAAACATGAAGCATGAGCAACAACACGGAAGCTTCTTGCTCCATCAATGGTCCGCTACCATGTGTGTGTGTGTGCCGCTTTAGCTCTCGTACATGAGAGACAATTAATACTTTGGAATTTCCAGCCACTGGGCAGCAGAGTATAGCAAGCCTACGCAAAAGACGATATTCCCGAACATTGATTCTGAGCGATTTTTTCTGTTTCTGTCCTAAAGATATAGAGTACACAAAATGTACTGGGACAGAGCCTTAAGAATGAGTTACATTTCGAAACTCCACATTACAGGAACAGCTAAGTCAGCCTTTAAAATACCAGGTGTCCTGTTTAAATGGCCAAACATCTCTTCTGAACAGTTGCCCCGTTTATACGAGGGATTGATTCGTCCTTGTATGGAGTACTGCTCTCACATCTGGGGTGGTTCTAGCTCTGCATCCTTACTTGACAGAGTTGAGCTGAAAGCGTTACGACTTATAAACTCTCACAGACTAACGTCAAAACTTGACCTACTTGCACTTTGTCAAAATGTTGCTTCTATTTCCCTCTTCTGTGGGTATCACTTTGGTTTTTGCTCCCGAGAACTGGCTGCTTGTGTGCCCCCACCACTAGCAAGACCACGCAATACTCGGCAAACAAGACTGCCATCATGAAGGTACTACCATCATCAAGAGATAGTGGCCCCAGGAGTGTTAAAACTACCTCATCGAACTGCATCATTGCAAATAAGTAACAGATCAGCTGACGAACATTACTATTGTTCTACCTCATCTAAAAACAGCTTCGTTGATTCGTGCCTCAACTGGGCAAACTTGGGGAAGGACATTATCTGTGTGTATCTCACTGGTGTTAGGGTTAGGTGGCTGCCCAACATTGGGGCAGCTACAACTACTCAACTGCTGAGGTGAACAGTGGATGAGGTAACACAAATGAGGGGAACAGAGTGAGAAAGAATGAAATTTGTGGACAAAAGTGAAAATCTCAAACGGTTCCATCCATCCATCCATCCGAAGCAACTGAAACGCAAATAAGCGGGAAGAAGTGATGAAGCATCATAACAACAGAAGGTTCGAGAACCTAAATGTTGAAGTTCTAGAGTGCATTCGTCAGTGGAGGACACCTTCCGAGGCACCAGCACGAGCTAAATGGGACGGGGGAAAGACCATCGACAGCATTGGCCTTACTGCACCACTAGATACAAGTAGGATCACGAAGGATTCACATTGATGACATGTCGATAGCCTGCGTGTTCATCACCAGCAGAGCAGAGCTACCTGACAGGCTCCTTGTGAGGATGATTGGGAATTCAGTGGACGAGGGATCAGTCGCATGGGAGTGGAGGACAGCCAATATCTTGTCGAATCTTAAGAAAGGCTATGGGGAAAACACAACACACAGGGATTATCGAGTGACGCCGACCGTAAACCACTGAAGACAGACGACCAATGGATGAGTACTTGCAAAGGAGGAGCCATACGAGAGGCATCTTGAGATCTGGGAGATGAGGTCACCCATACACGAACCACTTTGTCTTCTATGAGAGGATCAACAGTAGACCAGAAAATAAAGGCATGGCTGACGGGACTGTACCTGTTCTTGTTCGGCCTGTGAGGACTGCGACAGTGACCTCTTCAACAAAAAGCTGGCACCGGACTTCCGAGAAGACATCAGAAAATGACTATACGGTGCCTCGAAAATAACGCGAGCAGAGAAACAAAAGACTCACGTTAAAGGCATCTTGTTACAACGAGGGAATCATTGTTCCCTGATCTGTTTAATCAACTTGCCAGGACTCGAATTATCACTATTAGTGATCACTATTTGTGTGTTGCGGGGAGAGAGTTTTACACTCGTGTTGGCCCGTCTCTTAACCTCGTAGATGTGGACCATGTCTTCACCTCTACGTATGTATGCTCAAACACACACACAGCCTATATCAGGTATTGATACCTTAGCATATCTGTAAATGATGCTAAACCTACGAGATCCATATGCAGTTTTTATGAGACGACCTACAGGGAGATGTACACAGGCTCCTGCTTACGTCAAATACATGTTCAGTGACATTTAACTCAACCAGCTGGAAAGTGACGAGGATGAGAGACATCATGCCAGTTGATGACCAACTAATCTCGTTGGGGTTAGGAATGTACGAGCCAATTCTGAACGATGCCAATGACCGAAACCCGACAGCAAGAGTGTGGTATGGGAAGTAAACAACTGTGTAGTGTGTACTGCTCAGTATGGAAACCGCCATTTGATCCAGAGATGAAATGCTGAAAAATATGAACATTATGAAGCACCCCCAAATTATGGTATATGTATATATCACTAATGTGGCCATCTTAAGAACACGTGTAGAGCTGCTGCTACACCACAGTGCGGGAAATAAAGACTATACCAAAGGTAAGGCGCTACGTTACTGGGAAGAGATGGAAGCCTTACACTCGCACAAGTCAGTAGAGAGAAAATGGGAAAATGATAAGTTTCTGGTCTTAAATCGATTCATCGATGCCAATATTAAGAAAGAAAAAAAAACTTCCTTCAAGACGCAAGATGAGATGATGAGATGAAGGGCACAAACACGAGAGACCGAGATACACAAAACACTGAGAGGACGGAGTATCTAAAAGGTTCATAAAGGTGTAGGTTTGTAATGATAGAGAACCACCAGTGTTAACAGGGTGTCGTATATAGATCCATCCAGATCCACACAAACACACACACACACAACCATCCAACACACATACCATGTAAATACGAACACACTAAGTCCGTAGCTAGACATACAGATGTTGTAGAGCTTACTTATGTAACTAATATGTGCCGCGGTCATGGACAGACTTAACTCTGCCTATCGGCTGTACAAGTGTGGAAAGTGTGTTACAATACACCAGGTTAACACGCTATTAATATACAGGATACTGACTACATCTGTCACCACATACATGCTTCAAGTGGTGGTGGGGTGGTTTGACCGAGTAAATAATGACAGGGTAAGGGAGATGTGTAGTAATAAAAAGAGTGTGGTTGAGAGAGCAGAAGAGGGTGTTTTGAAATGGTTTGGTCGCATGGAGAGAATGAGTGAGGAAAGATTGACCAAGAGGATATGTGTGTCAGAGGTGGAGGGAACGAGAAGTGGAAGACCAAATTGGAGGTGGAAAGATGGAATGAAAAAGATTTTGAGTGATCGGGGCCTGAACATGCAGGAGGGTGAAAGGCGTGCAAGGAACAAAGTGAAGTGGAACGATGTGGTATACCGGGGTGGACGTGCTGTCAATGGATTGAACCAGGGCATGTGAAGCGTCCGGGGTAAACCATGGAAAGTTGTGTGGGGCCTGGATGTGGAAAGGGAGCTGTGGTTTCGGTGCATTATACATGACAGCTAGAGACTAAGTGTAAACGAGTGTGGCCTTTGTTGTCTTTTCCTAGCGCTACCTCGCGCACATGCAGGAGGGAGGGGGTTGTTATTTCACGTGTGGCGGGGTAGCGACGAGAATGAATAAGGGCAGACAATATGAATTATGTACATGTGGATATATGTATATGTCGGTGTGTGTATATATATGTATACGTTGAGATGTACAGTTATGTATATGTGCGTGTGTGGACGTGTATGTACATACATGTGTATGTGGGTGGGTTGGACCATTCTTTCGTCCGTTTCCTTGCGATACCTCGCTAACGCGGGAGACAGCGAAAAAGTATAATATATATATATATATATATATATATATATATATATATATATATATATATATGCCTGGGGATAGGGGAGAAAGAATACTTCCCACGTATTCCCTGCATGTCGTAGAAGGCGACTAAAAGGGAAGGGAGCGGGGGGCTGGAAATCCTCCCCTCTCTTTTCTTTTTTAATTTTCCAAAAGAAGGAACAGAGAGGGGGGCCCAGGTGAGGATATTCCCTCTAAGGTCCAGTCCTCTGTTCTTAACGCTACCTCGCTGGCGCGGGAAATGGCAAATAGTGTGAAATATATATATATATATATATATATATATATATATATATATATATATATATATATATATATATATATATATATATATTCATTTTGCTTTGTCGCTGTCTCCCGCGTTTGCGAGGTAGCGCAAGGAAACAGACGAAAGAAAATGGCCCAACCCACCCCCATACCCATGTATATACATACAAGTCCACCCACGCAAATATACATACCTATACATCTCATTGTACACATATATATATACACACACAGACATATACATATATACACATGTACATAATTCATACTGTCTGCCTTTATTTATTCCCATCGCCACCTCGCCACAAATGGAATAACATCCCCCTCCCCCCTCATGTGTGCGAGGTAGCGCTAGGAAAAGACAACAAAGGCCCCATTCTTTCACACTCAGTCTCTAGCTGTCATGTAATAATGCCCGAAACCACAGCTCCCTTTCCACATCCAGGCCCCACAGAACTTTCCATGGTTTACCTCAGACGCTTCACATGCCCTGATTCAATCCATTGACAGCACGTCGACCCCGGTATACCACATCGATCCAATTCACTCTATTCCTTGCACGCCTTTCACCCTCCTGCATGTTCAGGCCCCGATCACTCAAAATCTTTTCACTTCATCTTTCCACCTCCAATTTGGTCTCCCACTTCTTCTCGTTCACTCCACCTCCGACACATATATCCTCTAGGTCAATCTTTCCTTACTCATTCTCTCCATGTGACCAAACCATTTCAAAACACCCTCTTCTGCTCTTTCAACCACGCTCTTTTTATTTCCACACATCTCTCTTACCCTTACATTACTTACTCGATCAAACCACCTAACACCACATATTGTCCTCAAACATCTCCTTTCCAGCACATCCACCCTCCTGCGCACAACTCTATCCATAGCCCACGCCTCGCAACCATACAACATTCTTCGCTTTCCGAGATAATGCTCTCGACTTCCAAACATTCTTCAAGGCTCAAGGCTCAAGCGTGGGAGGTGGGTTGATTAGAAAGGGTAGTGAGTGGTGGGATGAAGAAGTAAGATTATTAGTGAAAGAGAAGAGAGAGGCATTTGGACGATTTTTGCAGGGAAAAAATGCAAATGAGTGGGAGATGTATAAAAGAAAGAGGCTGGAGGTCAAGAGAAAGGTGCAAGAGGTGAAAAAGAGGGCAAATGAGAGTTGGGGTGAGAGAGTATCATTAAATTTTCGGGAAAATAAAAAGATGTTCTGGAAGGAGGTAAATAAAGTGCGTAAGAGAAGGGAGCAAATGGGGACATCATTGAAGGGGGCTAATGGGGAGGTGATAACAAGTAGTGGTGATGTGAGAAGATGGAGTGAGTATTTTGAAGGTTTGTTGAATGTGTTTGATGATAGAGTGGCAGATATAGGGTGTTTTGGTCGAGGTGGTGTGCAAAGTGAGAGGGTTAGGGAAAATGATTTGGTAAACAGAGAAGAGGTAGTAAAAGCTTTGCGGAAGATGAAAGCCGGCAAGGCAGCAGGTTTGGATGGTATTGCAGTGGAATTTATTAAAAAAGGGGGTGACTGTATTGTTGACTAGTTAGTAAGGTTATTTAATGTAAGCATGATTCATGGTGAGGTGCCTGAGGATTGGCGGAATGCTTGCATAGTGCCATTGTACAAAGGCAAAGGGGATAAGAGTGAGTGCTCAAATTACAGAGGTATAAGTTTGTTGAGTATTCCTGGGAAATCATATGGGAGGGTATTGATTGAGAGGGTGAAGGCATGTACAGAGCATCAGACTGGGGAAGAGCAGTGTGGTTTCAGAAGTGGTAGAGGATGTGTGGATCAGGTGTTTGATTTGAAGAATGTATGCGAGAAATACTTACAAAAGCAAATGGATTTGTATGAAGCATTTATGGATCTGGGGAAGGCATATGATAAGAGTTGATACAGATGCTCTGTGGAAGGTATTAAGAATATACGGTGTGGGAGGCAAGTTGTTAGAAGCAGTGAAAAGTTTTTATCGAGGATGTAAGTCATGTGTACGTGTAGGAAGAGAGGAAAGTGATTGGTTCTCAGTGAATGTAGGTTTGCGGTAGGGGTGTGTGATGTCTCCATGGTTGTTTAATTTGTTTATGGATGGAGTTGTTAGGGAGGTGAATGCAAGAGTTTTGGAAAGAGGGGCAAGTATGCAGTCTGTTGTGGATGAGAGAGCTTGGGAAGTGAGTCAGTTGTTGTTCGCTGATGATACAGCGCTGGTGGATGATTCATGTGAGAAACTGCAGAAGCTGGTGACTGAGTTTGGTAAAGTGTATGAAAGAAGAAAGTTAAGAGTAAATGTGAATAAGAGTAAGGTTATTAGGTACAGTAGGGTTGAGGGTCAAGTCAATTGGGAGGTAAGTTTGAATGGAGAAAAACTGGAGGAAGTAAAGTGTTTTAGATATCTGGGAGTGGATCTGGCAGCGGATGGAACCATAGAAGCGGAAGTGAACCATAGGGTGGGGGAGGGGGCGAAAATTCTGGGAGCCTTGAAGAATGTGTGGAAGTCGAGAACATTATCTCAGAAAGCAAAAATGGTTATGTTTGAAGGAATAGTGGTTCCAACAATGTTGTATGGTTGCGAGGCGTGGGCTATGGATAGAGTTGTGCGCAGGAGGGTGGATGTGCTGGAAATGAGATGTTTGAGGACAATATGTGGTGTGAGGTGGTTTGATCGAGTAAGTAATGTGAGGGTAAGAGAGATGTGTGGAAATAAAAAGAGTGTGGTTGAGAGAGCAGAAGAGTGTGTTTTGAAATGGTCTGGTCACATGGAGAGAATGAGTGAGGAAAGACTGACCAAGAGGATATATGTGTCGGAGGTGGAGGGAACGAGGAGAAGTGGGAGACCAAACTGGAGGTGGAAAGGTGGAGTGAAAAAGATTTTGAGTGATCGGGGCCAGAACATGCAGGAGGGTGAAAGGCGTGAAAGGAATAGAGTGAATTGGAACGATGTGGTATACCGGGGTCGACGTGCTGTCAATGGATTGAACAAGGGCATGTGAAGCGTCTGGGGTAAACCATGGAAAGTTCTGTGGGGCCTGGATGTGGAAAGGGAGCTGTGGTTTCGGTGCATTATTACATGACAGCTAGAGAATGAGTGTGAACGAATGGGGCCTTTGTTGTCTTTTCCTAGCGCTACCTCGCACACATGAGGGGGAGGGGGTTGTTATTCCATATGTGGCGAGGTGGCGATGGGAATAAATAAAGGCAGACAGTATGAATTATGTACATGTGTATATATGTATATGTCTGTGTGTGTATATATATGTGTACACTGAGATGTATAGGTATGTATATTTGCGTGTGTGGACGTGTATGTATATACATGTGTATATGGGTGGGTTGGGCCATCTTTCGTCTGTTTCCTTGCGCTACCTCGCTAACGCGGGAGACAGCGACAAAGCAAAATAAATAAATAAATAAATATATATATATATATATATATATATATATATATATATATATATATATATATATATATATATATATATTCATACTATTCGCCATTTCCCGCATTAGCGAGGTAGCGATGAGAACAGAGGAATGGGCCTTTGAGGGAATATCCTCACCTGGCCCCCCTCTCTGTTCCCTCTTTTGGAAAATTAAAAAGAAAAAAAAATCGAGAGGGGAGGATTTTCAGCCCCACGCTCCCTTCCCTTTTAGTCGCCTTCTACAACACGCTGGGAATACGTGGGAAGTATTCTTTCTCCCTTATCCCCATTGATAATATAAATATTATATATATATATATATATATATATATATATATATATATATATATATATATATATATATATATATATGTACAGAATGGAAAAAGGTGAGAACAATGGAAGTAAGGGGAGTGGGGGAGGAATGGGATGTATTTAGGGAATCAGTGATGGATTGCGCAAAAGAAGCTTGTGGCATGAGAAGAGTGGGAGGTGGGCTGTTTAGAAAGGGTAGTGAGTGGTGGGATGAAGAAGTAAGAGTATTAGTGAAAGAGAAGAGAGAGGCATTTGGACGATTTTTGCAGGGAAAAAATGCAATTGAGTGGGAGAAGTATAAAAGAAAGAGACAGGAGGTCAAGAGAAAGGTGCAAGAGGTGAAAAAAAGGGCAAATGAGAGTTGGGGTGAGAGACTATCAGTAAATTTTAGGGAGAATAAAAAGATGTTCTGGAAGGAGGTAAATAGGGTGCGTAAGACATGGGAGCAAATGGGAACTTCAGTGAAGGGCGTAAATGGGGAGGTGATAACAAGTAGTGGTGATGTGAGAAGGAGATGGAATGAGTATTTTGAAGGTTTGTTGAATGTGTCTGATGACAGAGTGGCAGATATAGGGTGTTTGGGTCGAGGTGGTGTGCAAAGTGAGAGGGTTAGGGAAAATGATTTGGTAAACAGAGAAGAGGTAGTAAAAGCTTTGCGGAAGATGAAAGCCGGCAAGGCAGCAGGTTTGGATGGTATTGCAGTGGAATTTATTAAAAAAGGGGGTGACTGTATTGTTGACTGGTTGGTAAGGTTATTTAATGTATGTATGACTCATGGTGAGGTGCCTGAGGATTGGCGGAATGCGTGCATAGTGCCATTGTACAAAGGCAAAGGGGATAGGAGTGAGTGCTCAAATTACAGAGGTATAAGTTTGTTGAGTATTCCTGGTAAATTATATGGGAGAGTATTGATTGAGAGGGTGAAGGCATGTACAGAGCATCAGATTGGGGAAGAGCAGTGTGGTTTCAGAAGTGGTAGAGGATGTGTGGATCAGGTGTTTGCTTTGAAGAATGTATGTGAGAAATACTTAGAAAAGCAAATGGATTTGTATGTAGCATTTATGGATCTGGAGAAGGCATATGATAGAGTTGATAGAGATGCTCTGTGGAAGGTATTAAGAATATATGGTGTGGGAGGCAAGTTGTTAGAAGCAGTGAAAAGTTTTTATCGAGGATGCAAGGCATGTGTACGTGTAGGAAGAGAGGAAAGTGATTGGTTCTCAGTGAATGTAGGTTTGCGGCAGGGGTGTGTGATGTCTCCATGGTTGTTTAATTTGTTTATGGATGGGGTTGTTAGGGAGGTAAATGCAAGAGTCTTGGAAAGAGGGGCAAGTATGAAGTCTGTTGGGGATGAGAGAGCTTGGGAAGTGAGTCAGTTGTTGTTTGCTGATGATACAGCGCTGGTGGCGGATTCATGTGAGAAACTGCAGAAGCTGGTGACGGAGTTTGGTAAAGTGTGTGGAAGAAGAAAGTTAAGAGTAAATGTGAATAAGAGCAAGGTTATTAGGTACAGTAGGGTTGAGGGTCAAGTCAATTGGGAGGTGAGTTTGAATGGAGAAAAACTGGAGGAAGTGAAGTGTTTTAGATATCTGGGAGTGGATCTGTCAGCGGATGGAACCATGGAAGCGGAAGTAGATCATAGGGTGGGGGAGGGGGCGAAAATTTTGGGAGCCTTGAAAAATGTGTGGAAGTCGAGAACATTATCCCGGAAAGCAAAAATGGGTATGTTTGAAGGAATAGTAGTTCCAACAATGTTGTATGGTTGCGAGGCGTGGGATATGGATAGAGTTGTGCGCAGGAGGATGGATATATATATATATATATATATATATATATATATATATATATATATATATATATATATATATATTCAGTACCTCTTCTCTGTTTATCAAACCATTCTCCTTGACTCTCTCACTTCGCACACCACCCCGACCAAAACACCCTATATCTGCCACTCTATCATCAAACACATTCAACAAACCTTCAAATACTCACTCCATCTCCTTCTCACTTCATCACTACTTGGTATTACCTCCCAATTTGCCCCCTTCACCGATGTTCGTATTTGTTCTCTTGTCTTACGCACTTTATTTACCTCCTTTCAAAACATCTTTTATTCTCCCTAAAATATAATGATACTCTCTCACTCTCTCACCCAAACTCTCATTTGCCCTCTTTTTCACCTCTGGCGCCTTTTTCTTGACCTCCTGCCTCTTTCTTTTATACATCTCCCGGAAAAAATCGACCAAACGCCTCTGTTTCACTAACAATCTTGCTTCTTCATCCCACCACTCATTACCCTTTATAATCTCCCCACCTCCCACCTTTTTCATGCCCCAAGCATCTTTTGCACAAGCCATCACTGCTTCCCTAAACAAATACCATTCTTCCCCCACTCCCCTTACATAGTTTGTTCTCACCTTTTGCCATTCTGCACTCAATCTCTCCTGGTACTTCCTCACACAAGTCTCCTCTCCAAGCTCACTTACTCTCACCACCATCTTCTCCCCAACATTCTCTCTTCTTTTCTGAAAACCTCTATAAATCTTCACGTTCGCCTCCACAAGACAGTGATCAGACATCCCTACAGCTGCCTCTCTCATCACATTAACATTTAAAAGTCTCTCTTTCACACGCCTACCAATTAACACGTAATGCAATAACGGAATTGCGGAAGATGAAAGCCGACAAGGCGGCGGGTTTGGATAGCATTGCAATGGAATTTACTAAAAAAAAGGGAGTGACTGTGTTGTTGATTGGTTGGTAAGGATATTCAATGTATGTATGGATCATGGTGAAGTGCCTGAGGATTGGCGAAGTGCATGTATAGTGCTAATGTACAAAGGCAAAGGGGACAGAGATGAGTGTTCATATCACAGAGGCATAAGTTTGTTGAGCATTCCTGGGAAATTAGGGAAATTACATGGGAGGGTATTGATTGAGAGGGTGAAGGCATGTACAAAGCATCAGATTGGGGAAGAGCAGTGTGGTTTCAGAAGTGGTAGAGGATGTGTGATCAGGTGTTTGCTTTGAAGAATGTATGTGAGAAATACTTAGAAAACCAGATGGATCTGAATGTAGCATTTATGGATCTGGAGAAGGCATATGCTGGAGTAGACAGAGATGCTTTGTGGAAGGTTTTAAGAGTAAATGGTGTGGGAGGTAAGTTGCTAGAAGCAGTGAAAAGTTTTTACCAAGGATGTAAGGCATGTGTACGAGTGGGAAGAGAGGAAACTGACTGGTTCCCAGTGAATGTCGGTTTACTGAGGAATATGTGGAAATGGAGGGTTTATTGAGGAATATGTGGAAAGAGAGGTCACTGTCTTTAAGGACACACATGGGAATGTTTGATGGTACATTAGCACCAATTGTGCTATATGCGTGAAAGTCATAAGCCCTAAATAAAAGATATGAAAAAAAAAAAAAAAGATCGGGATGTGTTGGAAATGAAATGTTCGAGGCAATGTGTGGCGCGAGAGGGAGTTGATCGAGTAAGGAACAGTAGCGTACGAGAGAAGAGTGGCAGTGAGCCGAGTACGATAACGAGGGCTGTGAAGCAGTTTGGACATATGGAGAAGATGAGTGAAGAGAGACTGACTTAGAGGATATATTGGCTAGAAGCAAAGGTAGCAGCAGGGGTAAGGGGGTAGGCAGAGAACCTGGAAGGATGGAAATGAAAGAGGCTTCGAGATATCGGGGCCTCAGCACACAGGAGGACTGGCAGTGATGACCCCTCCTTCTTCCCTGGAACAGCTGATCTGAGCAGTTCTCGTCCTTCATCGGTCTTTCCCTCACCGTATAACCTTCCTTCATGTTAGAGTCAGGTCTACACACACCTGCGGAGACCTGACTAATATCTTTCTTTTTGTTTTACTTTTCTCTCTCATCCGAATTGACCATATATATATTCTTTCTTTTTTCTTTCATACTATTCGCCATTTCCCGCGTTAGCGAAGTAGCGTCGAGAACAGAGGACCGGACCTTCGAGGGAACATCCTCACCTGGCCCCCTTCTCTGTTCCTTCTTTTGGAAAAAAAAAAAGAAAAAAGAGAGGGGAGGATTTCCAGCCCCCCGCTCCCTTCCCTTTTAGTCGCCTTCTACGACATGCAGGGAATACGTGGGAAGTATTCTTTCTCCCCTATATATATATATATATATATATATATATATATATATATATATATATATATGCGTGTGTGTGTGTGTGTGTGTGTGTGTAAAGGCATTTAAGGGTTAGAACAAATCGGAGCCATCGGAGTGGTACACAAGGGGCGACGTGCTTAATGTTCTGGACCATGGCATATAAAGTGGTCATGAGAAACCATGCAAAGGTTTGTGGGGTTGGTCTGTCGATAAGGGAGTGGGGTGGGGCAAGGGGAAATCTGGCTTCGATGCATTATTCATGACAACTAGAGACCTCATGCGAGCAAAATGACCACCCCTTATATCGTCTGTTCCTGGCGCTGCCTCGCTACGTTGGAGAAACTGGGACCCAGTCTGTGTACCGTGCATAACCTCCCTGCGAACAACACGATCAACATTAATCTCATCAGAGGATTCTGGGAAGAAGTGTGGAAGGTTGCGAGAGCAGGAGGTCAAACGGATGACCTCGTGGTGTCTGCCGCACCGCTGACGACTCAACCCTCCCCCCCCCCCCAAACTCCCAACACCCAAACCACCACAATCCATACCTGAAGGGAACCAGCCAGTCCCCCTCTACCACAAGTGTCAACCTCTGTGCCATAGCTTTTCCCTCCCTCCACCTTGCTGCGGTGACCTCCAGACCCACATGAACCTCAGGCAATGGCGCGTACGTATATGCAAATCATGTTGAAATGTTCAGGAAACGTGTGGTGGTGTTGTCGACCGGGTGGTGGGTGAGGTAGGCTGGAGTCACCGGTGGGGCTTCTCGACCAGTGGTCGTCTTACCTGGGGATCCCCTTATGACTCGTCATGGAGCAGCATACACTAACTTACTGTGATCTGTCATGGGGCAGCATACACTAACTTACTGTGACCTGTCATGAAGCAGCATACATAAACTGTGATCTGTCATGGGGCAGCATACACTAACTTACTGTGACCTGTCATGGGGCAGCATACACTAACTTACTGTGACCTGTCATGGAGCAGCATACACTGACTTACTGTGACCTGTCATGGAGCAGCATACATAAACTGTGACCTGTCATGGGGCAGCATACACTACCTTACTGTGACCTGTCATGGAGCAGCATACACTAACTTAC
Organism: Panulirus ornatus; assembly: GCF_036320965.1. Taxonomy (NCBI): domain Eukaryota; kingdom Metazoa; phylum Arthropoda; class Malacostraca; order Decapoda; family Palinuridae; genus Panulirus; species Panulirus ornatus. Next base: position 25,197,601 of record NC_092240.1, read on the forward strand.
TGTGACCTGTTATGGGGCAGCATACACTACCTTACTGTGACCTGTCATGGAGCAGCATACACTACCTTACTGTGACCTGTCATGGAGCAGCATACACTAACTTACTGTGATCTGTCATGGGGCAGCATACACTAACTTACTGTGACCTGTCATGGAGCAGCATACACTAACTTACTGTGACCTGTCATGGAGCAGCTTACATAAACTGTGACCTGTCATGGGGCAGCATACACTACCTTACTGTGACCTGTCATGGAGCAGCATACACTAACTTACTGTGACCTGTCATGGAGCAGCATACATAAACTGTGACCTGTCATGAGGCAGCATACACTAACTTACTGTGACCTGTCATGGAGCAGCATACACTAACTTACTGTGACCTGTTATGGGGCAGCATACACTAACTTACTGTGATTTGTCATGGGGCAGTATACATTAACTTACTGTGACCTGTCATGGGGCAGCCATACACTAACTTACTGTGACCTGCCATGGGGCAGCATACACTAACTTACTGTGACCTGTCATGGAGCAGCATACACTAACTTACTGTGACCTGCCATGGGGCAGCATACACTAACTTACTGTGACCTGTCATGGGGCAGCATACATTAACTTACTGTGACCTGTCATGGGGCAGCATACACTAACTTACTGTGACCTGTCATGGAGCAGCATACACTGACTTACTGTGACCTGTCACGGGGCAGCATACACAAACTTACTGTGACCTGTCATGGTGCAGCATACGCCAACTTACTGTGACTTGTCATGGGGCAGCATACATAAACTGTGACCGATCATGGAGCAGCATGCACTAACTTACTGTGACCTGTCATGGGGCAGCATACAATAACTTACTGTGACTTGTCACGGGGCAGCATACACTAACTTACTGCGACCTGTCATGGGGCAGCATACACTAACTTACTGTGACCTGTCATGAGGCTGTATACAATATTTGTGACCTTTCATAGAGCAGCATATACTAACTGTGACCTGTCATGGAGCAGCATACACTAACTTACTGTGACCTGTCATGGGGTAGCATACACTAACTTACTGTATCCTGTCATGGGGCAGCATACACTAATTCACTGTGACCTGTTATGGAGAAGCTTACACTAACTTACTGTGACCTGATATGGGAAGCACACACTAACTTACTGTGACCTGTCAAGGTGAAGCATACACCAACTTACTGTGACCTGTCATATGGCACCATACGCTAACTTATTGTGACCTGTCATGAGTAAGCATACACTAACTTACTGTGACTTGTCATGGGAAAGCATACACTTACTGTGAAATGTCATGGGGAAGCATACAATAACTTACTTTGACCTGTCATGGGGCAACATACACTATTTTACTATGACCTACCATAGAGCAGCATACACTAACTTACTGTGATTTGTTATGGGGCAGCATACACTGACTATGACCTGACATTGGTCAGCATACACTATCTTACTATGGCCTGTCATGGGGCAGCATACAATAACTTAATATGACCTGTCATGGGGTAGCACACACTAACTTACTGTGACCTGTTATGGGGCAGCATCTATCAACTTACTGTGACGTGCCATGGGGAAGCATGCACTAACTTGCTGTGACCTGCCATGGGGCAGCATATACTAACTTTCTATGACCTGCCAAGGGGCAGCATACACTAACTTACTATGACCTGCCATGAGGCAGCATACACTTTCTATGACCTGTCATGGAGCAGCATATATTAACTTACTGTGACCTGCCATGGGGCAGTATACACTAACTTGCTAAGACCTGCCATGGGGCAGCATACACTAACTTACTATGACCTGTCATGAAACAGCATACACTAACTTACTATGACCTGTCATGAAACAGCATACACTAACTTACTGTGTATGGGGCAGCATACATTAACTTACCGTGACCTGTCATGGAGCAACATACACCAACTTACGGGGACCTGCTATGGGGGAGCATACACTAACTAAATGTGACTTGCCATGGGATAACATACACTAACGTACTGTGACCTATCATGAGTCAGCATACACTTACTTAGACCTGTCATGGAGTAACATATACTAACTTAATGTGACGTGTCATAAGGTAATGTACACGAACTTACTGTGAGCTGTCATGGGGCAGCATACGCTAACTTACTGTGACCTGTCATGGGGTAACATACACTTAATAAACCTGTTATGGGGCAACATGCGCAAATTTACTATAACCTGTCATGGGGCAGCATACACTAACTTACTGTGACTTGCCATGGGGCAGCATACACTAACTCACTTTGACCTGCCATAGGGCAGCATATACTAACTTACTATGACATGTCATGGGTCAGCATAAGCTAACTTACTGTGACCTTTCATGGAGCAGCATACATTAACTTACTGCGACCTACTATGTGGCAGCATACACTAACTTGCTGTGATCTGTCATGGGGCAGCATGTGCTAACTTGCTGTGACCTGTCATGTAGCAGCTACCTGCCATGGGGTAGCATAAACTTAACTTTTTATGGCCTGTTATGGAGCAGCATACACTAACTTACTGTGACCTGCCATTGAGAAGCATACACTAACTTGCTGAGACTTGTCATGGGGTAACATACGCTAACTTACTATGACCTGTCATGAGTCAGCATACACTTACTGTGATCTGCCGTGGTGTAGGATACATTAACTTGCTGTGATCTGTTATGGGGTACCATACACTAAATGTGACCTGTCATGGGGGTAACATAAACTAACTTACAGTGCCCTATCATGGGGCAGCATACGCGACCTTACTGTTACCTATCAAGAAGTAACATACGCTAACTTACTGTGACCTGTCATGGGGTAGCATACACTAACTTATTGTGACTTGTCACGCGGTAACATAGTTACTTACTGTGACCTGTCATGGGGCAGTATACACGAACGTCATGTGACTTGCCACAGGGTAACATACATAACATACAGTTACTTACTGTGACCTGTCATGGGGCAGCGTATATTAACTTAATGTGACCTGTCAAGAAGTAACATACTGTTACTTACTGTGACCTACCATGGGGTAGCATACACTAACTTAACGTTACCTATCATGGGGTAACAGACACTAACTTACTGTGAGCTAACATGTGGGAATACACTAACTTACTGTGCCCTGTCATAGGGAACACTTAAACTTACTATGAACCAAACTGATGACGAAAACAGTGAGCAGTTCTTCAAATAATGTTTGGATGGGAAAACCACAGGACATAACATGAAATTACGATATAAACTTGTCTAAAGATGATGTAAAGACGTACTTATACAATAAAAGACAGGAGGCCGAATATATATATATATATATATATATATATATATATATATATATATATATAGAAACAGCAACAGACCAATGAATCCTTTCGAGGCTTGTGATAGCGGAAGATATCAGAGAAAGATATCCGTATTATGTGGTATGAGAAGAAAAGCAACGAGATGACTTAAAATATAAGTGAAATTTCTTAGTAGCTAAAACAGTGCAAACAGTATAAGTCATGGGCCTGAAGTCAAACATTTGCCATCAAACTTCAGAACCGGTAAACCATTCCGTGAGTTAATTACATCCAGCTGAAGAAAAAGTACTGGCGCCATTCGAAGTAACGCGTTTCCCCAGGTATGTAACCTTTACTGAGAGCACAATCAGGCACATCTAGCCTTAAAGAGCTGTCTTGAGCGAGCTTTTATCAAAGTCTTTGAAAAATTTGGAACATATGTATGAAATCAACTGTTAATCATTTTCTTTTCTCAGCAGAGTAAAAGTTCAAGCCCTGGAACAACCTCGCTCACTTGACGCTATAATAGTGTTTGGGGTAAACAAATACACCTAACTATTACCTGCACCTTTTAATATTTGTCTCGAGGAAGTAGTCACGCTTATACGCCTCGTTGCAAGGATTATCTTTCACGCGGAATGCAAATGCAAGATTGATATATTTTTTGGGGGAGTCACTCATGCCTGGAATTATGTATCTAGATGATTCAATTTGTAAACTATTTTCTGCGCATTCGCTTCGTATATACTGGGTATCTCTCACCTTGTAGAAAGTGTAAAAGATATATTACCTGATTATCTTCAGTATTGAAGCGTTTCATTATTACACTTTATCACACACACACACACACACACACACACACACACACACACATATATATATATATATATATATATATATATATATATATATATATATATATATATATATATATATATATATATACATGCCCTGATTCAATCCACTGACAGCACGTCCACCCCGGTATACAACATCGATCCAATTCACTCTATTCCTTGCCTGCCTTTCACCCTCCTGCATGTTCAGGCCCCAATCACTCAAAATCTTTTTCACTCAATCTTTCCACCTCCAATTTGGTCTCCCACTTCTCCTCGTTCCCTCCACCTCCGACACATATATCCTCTTGGTCAATCTTTCCTCACTCATTCTCTCCATGCGACCAAACCATTTCAAAACACCCTCTTCTGCTCTCTCAACCACGCTCTTTTTATTTCCACACATCTCTCTTACCCTTACATTACTTACTCGATCAAACCACCTCACACCACATATTTTCCTCAAGCATCTCATTTCCAGCACATCCACCCTCCTGCGCACAACTCTCTCTCTCTCTCTCTCTCTCTCTCTCTCTCTCTCTCTCTCTCTCTCTCTCTCTATATATATATATATATATATATATATATATATATATATATATATATAGTATATTTATTATGCTTTGTCGCTGTCTCCCGCGTTAGCGAAGTAGCGCAAGGAAACAGACGAAAGAATGGCCTAACCCACCCACGTACACATGTATATCCATAAACGCCCAAACACGCACATATACATACCTATACATTTCAACGTATACATACATATACATACACAGACATATACATATATACACATGTACATACACGCTGCCTTAATCCATTCCCGCCGCCACCCCGTCACACATGAAATGCCCCCCCCCCCCCAATCCCTCCCCGGGAGCGCGTGAGGTAGCGCTAGGAAAAGACAACAAAAGCGACATTCGTTCACACTCAGTCTCTAGCTGTCATGTGTAATGCACCGAAACCACAGCTCCCTTTCCACATCCAGGCCCCACAAAACTTTCCATGGTTTATCCCAGACGCTTCACATGCCCTGGTTCAATCCACTGACAGCATGCCAAGCCCAGTATTCCACATCGTTCCAATTCAATCTATTCTTTACACGCAATTTCTGTTATCTTTCTCAGGGTAATATTTCTGCTTTAAAACCTCACTATAAAGACTTTTTCATGCTGAATACGAATGTGGGGTTAAATTTCTTTTTTTTTCGGGGGGGGGAGGGTTTTATTCCTCAATGTAATTATGTACTTAAATGAAATTTTTGAACGACTTCTTTATTTCATTCGTATTTATTGGGTATTCATCGGCTAGGGGAAGCATTTATGAAACATTTTCCAAGATCATTGTAAGTATGGAAGGGTTTATCACATTATGTTTCAAATTAGAAAAATGAAGAATTTTGTGTTGTTGAAAACATTCCCTGAATTGTTCACCTTAATTTTTCTTATTTTTCTAAGGTTAACAGATTTCCTTGATAATCTTTGTAATAAAGAAAACGTTTCATGACAAATACGAATCTGTTTCTGAAATACTGCTTAGCAGCCTTTCCACCTCTGTAAATAAATTCTTAAATTATTACAATCTTAAAATTCGCTGATCATTTCCTTCTTATTGTGTCTATTGGCTAGGGGAAGCATTATGAGATATTTTCAATGATAATTTCAAGTACAGAAGCGTTTGATTATATTTCAATTTCAAATAAAAACAAATGGGGGGATAAAAGAAAGAGAAAAAAAAAACGGCAATTTTTGGTATTTTTCTCAGGGAAATAGAGTTGCGTAAAAGCCTCAGTATAAGGAAGTTCTTTTATGATGAATGCAAATGCGAGGTTGATATTTTGTTGGTGAGATATTCCATTCCGCAATTATGTATCTAAATGATTATATCTGTCAACTACTTCAAGTCCATTTCCTTCGTATTTATTGGGTATCTGTCACAATGTAGAAGGATTTTAAGATACATTCCAAGATAATCTCGAACTACTGAAGCCTTTTATTATGTTTTAGTTGTAAAACAATTTTTTTGGGTAAAAACCAAATCTTGCCATCTTTATTTTTTCTACAGGTTCATAAATTTGATTGAAAATCTCTGCAAAAAGGAATATTTTTCATGCTGAATACGAATCTAGGGATGAAAGACTGTTTGGGTCTCATTAAGACCTGTAAGTATGTCGTTAAATCATTACAGTATTAAAACATTTTGTGATCACTCCCTTCCAATTTACTGGGTATCTGCCATCTAGTGAAAGCATTATCAGATATCTTTACTGATTATCTCAAGTATAGAAGTATTTAATTATCTTATACATCAATTGGAAAAACAACAGTTTTCCATCTTAAAATAAAAAAAAAAATCCCATCAATTTTTGGTATATTTTCCCAGGGAAAAATATTTGCTTTAAAACCTCAGTATAAAGGCTATTTTTCATGTTGAATGCGAATGTGGGGATGAACGTTTTTTGGGGTAGTTATGCTTTTCTGTAACTACGTAATCATACAATTACACTTTTCGACGAAATTTTTGTTCATTTGTATTTACTGGTTATCTATCGACTTGGAGGAGGATTTCAAGATACAGTCCATGATCATTTGAGGCACAGAAGCGTTTCATTAAGTTATAATTCAATTTTGAGGCAAAATTGTTCCTATTTTTCCGAGATGAACAGACTTCCCTGACAACCTTTGCATAGAGAATATCTTTCAAGATCAATACACATCTAGAGTTGAAATAGTAATTTTTGGCGGTCTTTACGACCTCTAATGAAGTCGTTAAATGATTACATTTCAAAAAACAAATAATTCTGATCATATTCGCTTCCTAAATATTGCGTATATATCGGCTAGGGGAAGCATTATCATCCTTTCCATATTCATTTCAAATTCAAAAGCGTGAATTATAATTCAGTTTTGAAACAAAAACATTTTTTGGGCTAAAAAATACCATGAGTTAAATACTGACCTGCATCCTTTAATGTTTCTTTTTTTTTTTTCAGAAATATAGATTTGCTTCAATATCTTAGTATAAACAGTATTTCTTATGTTGAAGGCGAAAGTCAGGTAAGACATTCTGTTGAGGAGTCATTCAGGCCTGTCATTCATGTATCTAAATGATTACATTTGCAAACTATTTTGAGTCCACTTGCTTGATATATATCGGGTGCCTATATCCAGTCTGCATGTTTTTTGTTTAGTTTCCAAGTTGGGTGACGAGAGTGTGAGCCGTGTTCAACGTGTGGTTGGGTGACGAGAGTGTGAGCCGTGTTCAACGTGTGGTTGGGTGACGAGAGTGTGAGCCGTGTTCAACGTGTGGTTGGGTGACGAGAGTGTGAGCCGTGTTCAACGTGTGGTTGGGTGACGAGAGTGTGAGCCGTGTTCAACGTGTGGTTGGGTGACGAGAGTGTGAGCCGTGTTCAACGTGTGGTTGGGTGACGAGAGTGTGAGCCGTGTTCAACGTGTGGTTGGGTGACGAGAGTGTGAGCCGTGTTCAACGTGTGGTTGGGTGACGAGAGTGTGAGCCGTGTTCAACGTGTGGTTGGGTGACGAGAGTGTGAGCCGTGTTCAACGTGTGGTTGGGTGACGAGAGTGTGAGCCGTGTTCAACGTGTGGACGGGACATTGAACAGCAAAGACTGACGATTACTTTCTTAAGACTTGAATTCGAATGCCGTGCCTATGATTCCTACATTTCTATTCACTGATTTACACTTGCAGCCCAAGAGAAATCACATTAGTAGCTTGCCTTCTCGGTTTTTTACCGATGAACTTTGCACTTGTCGATTTTAAAATTCCTTTGCTATATATGTTTGCCTGTGTTGTCTGCCTACATTCGCAGACGTTCATGTTTTCGTTGCAGACTTATTTTCGGGCTTACTATCGTCAGCGCATTTTGACCTCTCACATCGCAGCCTAGTCATGAAAACGTCTAATATACGAGTTTGAAAGAGAATCTTTCCAAAGACTGATCCCTGTAGCACGTCACTTGATACGTCCAACCATTTTGAGGCTTGACCGCTAATCACTCTACTCTTTCCCTCGTCAGACAATGGATCCTTACCAATCTATACCACGAAACAACGTGCGCTTGTAATCTTCAATGTAAGCCTTTATCAAATGCTTTCAGAAAATCTAAAGAGATGACATCAATTTCTCTACTGTTATCATACACTATAATTATATCATAAAAGAAAATCGTGCAAATTTATCAGACGTGAACAATTTCGTCGACAACCATGCCGCGAGAGTCTCCAGATAACCAGTTTTTAAGGACACTCTTACATGCGGTGTACTGGTTATCATTGCTGACCACGAGTCACACAAGTACCCGCCTGAGTTCGAATCCTGGGCGCGGCAGTCGCCCGCACCCAATCCAGGTGTTCATCTTTCCCTCGAAGTTTGTTGATAAAAGGGAACCTGGCTTCAGCTGGGATATATATATATATATATATATATATATATATATATATATATATATATATATATATATATATATATATATATATATATATATATATATATTATTTTTCATTATACTTCGTCGCTGTCTCCCACGTTAGCGAGGTACCGCAAGGAAACAGACGAAAGAATGGCCCAGCCCACCCACATACACCAGTATAAACATAAACGCCTACACGCACATATACTTACCTATACATTTCAACGTATACATATATATACATACACAGACATATACATATATACATATGTACATATTCATACATGCTGCCTTCATCCATTCCGCCGCCAACCCACCACATAAAATGGCACCCCCTTCCACCCGCGTGCGCGAGGTAGCGCTTGGAAAACACAACAAAGGCCACACTCAGTCTCTGGCTGTCATGTGTAATGCACCGAAACCCCAGCTCCCCTTCCACATCTAGGCCCCACAAAACTTTCCATGGTTTACCCCAGACGCTTCACATGCCCTGGTTCAATCCATTGACAGCACGTCGACCCCGGTATGCCACATCGTTCCAATTCACTCTATTCCTTGGACGCCTTTCACCCTCCTGTATGTTCAGGCCCCGATCGCTCAAAATCTTTTTCACCTCATCCTTTCACATCCAATTTGGTCTCCCACTTCTCCTCATTCCCTTCACCTCTGACACATATATCCTCTTTGTCAATCTTTCCTCACTCATTCTCTCCATGTGACCAAACCATTTCAATACACCCTCTTCTGCCCTCTCAATCACAGTCATTTTATTACCACACATCTCTCTTACCCTTTCATTACTTACTCGATCAAACCACCTCACACCATATATTGTCCTCAAACATCTCATTTCCAACACATCCACCCTCCTCCGCACAACCCTATCTATAGCTCTTGCCTCACAACCATATAACATTGATGGAACCACTATTCCTTCAAACATACCCATCTTTGCTCTCCGAGATAATGTTCTCGCCTTCCACACAATCTTCAACGCTCCCAGAACCTTCACCCCTCCCCCACCCTGTGACTCACTTCTGCTTTCATGGTTCCATCCGCTGCCAAATCCACTCCTAGATATCTAAAACACTTCACTTCCTCCAGTTTTCTGCATTCAAATTTATATATATATATATATATATATATATATATATATATATATATATATATATATATATATATTTATATATATATATATATGTATATATATATATATATATATATATATATATATATATATTTCTTTCATACTATTCGCCATTTCCCGCATTAGCGAGGTAGCGTTAAGAACAGAGGACTGGGCCTTTGAGGGAATATCCTCATCTGGCCCCCTTCTCTGTTACTTCTTTTGGAAAATTAAAAAAAAAAAAAAAATGAGATGGGAGGATTTCCAGCCCCCCCCCCCCCCCCCCCCCCCCCCCCCCCGCTCCCTTCCCTTTTAGTCGCCTTCTACGACACGCAGGGAATACGTGGGAAGTATTCTTTCTCCCCTATCCCCAGGGATAATATGTATATATATATACATATCCCTGGGGATAGGGGAGCAAGAATACTTCCCACGTATTCCCTGCGTGTCGTAGAAGGCGACTAAAAGGGGAGGGAGCGGGGGGCTGGAAATCCTCCCCTCTCATTTCTTTTTTTTTTTTTTTTTTTTTTTTTTCCAAAAGAAGGAACAGAGAATTGGGCCAGGTGAGGGTAGTCCCTCAAAGGCCCAGTCATCTGTTCTTAACGCTACCTCGCTAATGCGGGAAATGGCGAATAGTTTGAAAGAAAAAGAAAATATATATATATATATATATATATATATATATATATATATATATATATATATATATATATATATATATTGCGCGTGATCAAGATATTCCTACGAGTCCACGGGGAATATGAAACAGGAAAAGTTCCCAAGTGCACTTTCGTGTAATAATCTCATCATCAGGGGAGACACAAGAGAGAAATAAAACAGTCAGTTGATATACATCGAAGAGAAGCAGCTAGGACGCCATTTGGTAAACATGTGATTGTCCAAATATCTTGATCACGCGCAAAACTGTGATCCTTTCCAATATATATATATATATATATATATATATATATATATATATATATATATATATATATATATATATATATATATATATATTGGAAAGGATCACAATTTTGCGCGTGATCAAGATATTCCTACGAGTCCACGGAGAAAATGAAACACGAAAAGTTCCCAAGTGCACTTTCGTGTAATAATCACATCATCAGGGGAGACAAAAGAGAGAAATATAAGTCAGCTGATATACAACGAAGAGACGTAGCTAGGACGCCATTTGGTAAACATGCGATTATAAGCATTCTAACACTACTGGTCTGCCCACACCAGACACGGTCCAACTACAGCCACTTACACACACACACACACACACACACACACAGGAACATTACACTGGTGAGTGACCTACGGTCGGCATTCGCCGGGCCTCACTGAGGGTGTGAGGTATGGAGAACTGTGTCATTACGTCACTGATACTTGATGGTGTGGAGGAAAGCCCCTTATTATACACAAAGATTGCTATATCCTTTGCTATATATAAGTATATACATACATACATACATACATATATATATATATATATATATATATATATATATATATATATATGAATGAAAACTAAGGTCCTTTTTGTCCAAGACCATCAAGGCCGGAAACAGAAATACAGCGGTAATTGGTGCAGCCACAATAAACCAAGTGTCTGCTCGTAAACAAAAGTGTGATGGTAAATCATAGTCTACTTCCATTACGTAACGAGTCGAGGTTTATCAGCGTTAATTAGCCATGCCATTATCCTGACGCAATATCAACAAGAGTAAAGCTAAATTACTGACCTGGCAGAGGATGCGCCCTGATGGTGACGACGATGAAGGCGAGGGAACACACATTCTCGCCCGGGACTCCCAGACCCAACCTGTCACATATGGAAAACAGATGTTAGGCTCTACATACACAGCTCTGTCGTCAATAGTCCCTGAACGCCATTTACATATATTCTAGTTTCATGTTGCTACTACCTGGAAAAAATATAATTTCTTTGGGGAAAAATATATTTCAAAACTTTTGATTGTATTTTTCGTCTGGTTCATCAAAGGAAAGGTGTTGGTGCTTAGCTAGGCTACGGCCATCCTCCGCCACCTCGACCCTCACGGCGGGGTAAGGAAAAACTGATAACAATACAGTCGAGAGATATATCATATAATTACTGATTTACTTTATGAATTAACTTCGTCTCCCGATCAGGGGGTAATTCACTGCACAACCCCATGATCATTCTATGAGCGCTAAGTAGAAGCTTCGGTAGCGCAAAGATCCAATCGTATTCACAACTGCAGCTGCTGCTTTTAAAGATCGCGGCGAGGGACCTTGGGAGCTGGGGCCGGAGCGTCGTCAACAGTGCGAACCTCAACTATCTTGGGCTGTGGTAAAGTGGCACAAACAGCGATACCAGAAGTGACCGAGCTCACAAGTGACACGCCCACCAACCCAAGTCTTGGATGTTGTTCACGTATGCGTGTTTGCTCAGAATGAGAAAAATAACGATTCAACGGTACACAACAAATGTAAGATTACAACATTAATTCAAACATCTGTAACATGCAATTTCCTTACTTAGGTTATGTAAGGGTTTAGTAGTGAGTGCGGGCTCGTGGTTGGCCATTCAAATCAACACGCAAGCGGCGCGCACCTCGCACGGGCATCAGTAAACATTTTGTCTGCTCTTTTGATTTTTTTTTCTTTGTTGGGTAGATATTGCAATTGGTTTCCATACAAATACCCCCGGGCCACTACCATCACCATTCTAACCAGGTTATGAGAAAGGGTTGTTCAGAATGAACATAAACAACAGCCTCTATCCCTCTTTCTTCATGATACCGCAAAATTTGGACAAAGATCACTTAACAAAAGTATTCAATCAAAGTTGGCATCTTCATTATAATGGAACGCTGTCGTGGGTACTTCACCGTCATATTACTACACTCCATTTCAGCCGTACGAATAGCATCAATTTTCAATGATAAAGAACACAATGACGGAACCTTGAAATTCACTGGACTTTTTTCGTTCGTGTTTACCTCTTTTGCGCTAGCTTCCCGTGTCGTCAACCGAATCAAGCAGATGTCGGTCAAACACCTCTCCCAAAACGTACAAATCTGCTCCTCACAACCCTCGCTGCTGGAGGTTCCGTTCTAATAATCCCCAAGGACACTAACTAGACCCCCTGTCAGCGACAGATCTTCCCGCAAGCCATGGAGCTACTCACACTGTCGGTCTCGACAGCGAGTTATGCACTACACAAAACTGCCCGGCCAAACGAAACAGCTCTCATTTACTCTATAAATACTTCACAACACCACAGATATAACTACCGATGGTGCATTTCTGGGTGTTACAAGCTCAAAACTTCTCGATTGGGACATCATTTCAGAACCAACTAGTTCTCTAAGGAAACTCCTTCATAAAGGCTACAAATCATTTAAATAATTCACAGTACGTAGTTCTGTGGTTGGCAAAAAATAAAGCGAATACCCGAATGCTTGATTACAATTTTTAAAGACTTTGCGAAATAAATAACAGAAAAGTATAACACGTAAATACTTTAAGAGAAACATACTTTTTGAAATCTTGAAGCTATATAAGACCCCTGTGTTACTTACATAGACAACAAAGCTTCACCTGGTAAATGTGGTCACTTGATTGGGTGAATTTCCCAAAATCACCATTTTCCTTAACCGGAGCCCTGTCATTCTTGTCTCGCTACTGCTTCTAAGACATTTTTGTTGACATTTTCCCATGTTGTGTTTACGATAGGACGCGTGATATTTGCATGATGACACTTCACGGACGTCACCGACGACTGACTTTGCATGTTGGTGGGTTCTTGTTACCGGATACATCAGCGCGTCCTGTTCCTTCAAGAGCCGGGATGATCGACTTCCAAGGCAAGAGAAAGAAGGTATTATGGAAGAAGAGAGAGAGAGAGAGAGAGAGAGAGAGAGAGAGAGAGAGAGAGAGAGAGAGAGAGAGAGAGAGAGAGAGAGAGAGAGAGAGAGAGAGAGAGAGTGTTAATGAGACAACGTCGATTAAGGCTTCACTAGCACGTGCCGTCTCAGAGGGGAAAAAAAAAAAAAAAAAGGCGCTGAACCCAAACATTAAGTGCCCTTAGGCCATACTTCAGGGATGGACAAATGGTATAAACAGAAACAGATCTTAAAGAAATTGTGGCGATAAATCCAGCCAAATCTAGTTGTACCGATTTTCTTTTAAAGCTGCCATGACACAGGTAATCAAATGGCCTTATAATCAAAGATCTATGTGTCAGAGGTAGAGGGGACGCGCATCTTCATAGAACATACAAACCTTCAACAGCCAGGATCGAACCCGGGACCCCTGTGCCACAGGCGGGAATGCTACCGCTAGGCTATGGGCCTGGCTTATAGGAAATACTTATTCGAATACTATGTACTCGAATACCCTTCGTCTCACGTTGGTGAGCAACGGGGTCTACACCGATCATTTCCCAACAGGCGCACAGAGCAAGCAGATAGCATTTTACCGAACCTAACTGTACAAGGCGGAGGTACATGCTATTTGCTGGCTATGTGCGCCTGATGGGAAATAACCGGTGTAGGCCCCGTTGCTCATCAACGTGAGAAGAAGGGTATCCGAGTACATAGTATTCGAATAATTATTTCCTATAAGCCAGGCCCATGGCCTAGCGGTAGCATTCCCGCCTGTTGCACAGGGGTCCCGGGTTCGATCCTGGCTGTTGGAGGATTGTATGTTCTATGAAGGTGCGCGTTCATTGCACTTTATTCGTATATATATAAATATATATATATATATATATATATATATATATATATATATATATATATTCATTTTATAATACTTTGTCCCTGTCTCCCGCGTTAACGAGGTAGCGCAAGGAAACAGACGAAAGAATGGACCAACCCACCCACATATACATGTATATACATACACGTCCACACACCCACATAGACATACCTATACATTTCAACGTATACATATATATACATACACAGACATAGACATACATACACATGTACATAATTCATACTTGCTGCCTTTATACATTCCCATCGCCAACCCGCCACACATGACAACCCCCTCCCCAAGCAAGTGCGCGAGGTAGCGCTAGGAAAAGACAACAAAGGCCATAGTCGTTCACACTCAGTCTCTAGCTGTCGTGTATAATGCACCGAAAGCACATCTCCCTTTCCACATCCAGGCCCCACAAAACTTTCCATGGTTTACCCCAAACACTTCACATGCCCTGGTTCAATCCATTGACAGCACGTCCACCCCGGTATACCACATCGTTCCAATTCAATCTATTCCTTGCACGCCTGTCACCCTCCTGCATGTTCAGGCCCCGATCGCTCAAAATCTTTTTCACTCCATCCTTCCACCTCCGATTTGGTTTCACACTTCTCCTCGTTCCCTCCACCTCTGATATACTTATCCTCTTTGTCAATCTTCCCTCACTCATCCTCTCCATGTGACCAAACCATTTCAATAAACCCTCTTCTGCTCTCTCAACCACTCTCTTTTTATTACCACACATCTCTCTTACCCTTTCATTACTTACTCGATCAAAACCACCTCACACAACATATTGCCCTCTAACATCTAATTTCCAACACATCCACTCTCCTCCGCACAACCCTATCTATAGCCAACGCCTCACAACCATATAACATTGTTGGAACCACTATTCCTTCAAACATACCCATTTTTGCTTTTCGAGGTAATATTCTCGCCTTCCACACATTTTTCAACGCTCCCAGAACTTTCGCCCCTTCCCCCACCCTGTGACTCACTTCCGCTTCCATGGTTCCATCCGCTGCCAAATCCACTCCCAGATACGTAAAACACTTCACTTCCTCGAGTTTTTCTCCACTCAAACCTACCTCCCAACTGACTTGTCCCTTAACCTTACTCTACCTAATAACCTTGCTCTTATTCACATTTACTCTCTCAGCTTTCTTCTTTCACACACTTTACCAAACTCAGTCACCAGCTTCTGCACTTCCTCTCCCGAATCAGCCACCAGCACTGTATCATCAGCGAACAACAGCTGACTCACTTCCCAAGCCCTCTCATCCACAACAGACTGCATACTTGCCCCTCTCTCCAAAACTCTTGCATTCACCTCCCAAACGACCCCATCCATAAACAAATTAAACAACAATGGAGACATCACGCACCCCTGCCGCAAACCGACATTCACTGAGAACCAATTACTTTCCTGTCTTCCTACTCGTACACATGCCTTCCAATTTGATAAAAACTTTTCACTACTTCTAGCATTTTGCCTCCCACACCATATATTCTTAATACCTTCCACAGAGCATCTTTATCAACTCAATCATATGCCTTCTCCAGATCCATAAATGCTACATACAAATCCATTTGCTTTTCTAAGTATTTCTCACATACATTCTTCAAAGCAAACACTGGATCCACACATCCTCTACCTCTTCTGAAACCACACTGCTCTTCCCCAGTCTGATGCTTTGTACATGCCTTCACCCTCTCAATCAATACCCTCCCATATAATTTACCAGGAATACTCAACAAACTTATACCTCTGTAATTTGAGCACTCAGCTTTATCCCCTTTGCCTTTGTACAATGGCGCTATGCATGCATTCCGCCAATCCTCAGGCACTTCATCATGAGCCATACATACACCAAATATCCTTACCAACCAGTCAACAACACAGTCACCCCCTTTTTTAATAAACTCCACTGCAATACTATCCAAACCCGCTGCCTTGCCGGCTTTCATCTTCCGCAAAGCTTTCACTACCTCTTCTCTGTTTACCAAATCACTCTCCCTAAACCTGTCACTTCGCACACACCTCTGCCAAAACACCCCATATCTGCCACTTTATCATCTAACACATTAAACAAACCTTCAAAATACTCACTCCATCTCCTCACATCACCACTACTTGTTATTACCCCCCCCCCCTCATTAGCCCAATTAACTTATGTTCCCATTTGTTCTCTCGTCTTACGCACTTTATTTACCTTCTTCCAAAACATCTTTTTATTCTCTCTAAAATGTAATGATATTCTCTCATCCCAACTCTCATTTGCCCTCTTTT
The DNA here is from genome assembly GCF_036320965.1 of Panulirus ornatus. Lineage (NCBI taxonomy): Eukaryota > Metazoa > Arthropoda > Malacostraca > Decapoda > Palinuridae > Panulirus > Panulirus ornatus. The sequence continues at coordinate 25,214,365 of NC_092240.1, forward strand.
TCACCTCTTGCACCACCTACCTCTCTTTTATACATCTCCCAGTCATTTGCACTATTTCCCTGCAAAAATCGTCCAAATGCCTCTCTCTTCTCTTTCACTAATAATCTTAATTCTTTATCCCACCACTCACTACCCTTTCTAATCTGTCCACATCCTACGCTCCTCATGCCACACGCATCTTTTGCGCAAGCCATTACTGCTTCCCTAAATACATCCCATTCCTCCCGCGTCAGTGAGGTAGAAGTAAAAACAGAGGACTAAGCCTCAGAGGGAGTATCCTCACTTGGTCCCCTTCTTTGTTCCTTTTTTTTTTTTTAGGGGGGGGGGGGGGGAGTACCATAACGACCACAAGGGAAAGCACTAAAAATATGAACTAACATTAGGGTAACAAACTAAGGCATATAATCCAGTATTTCACGAACATGTTCCAATAGCCATCCAGACAGACATAAAACAAAATCTTAACGGGAATCTCCCAGAATTACTGTGAAATATCCCCTTAACCACACACTGCCCCACTCCTGTACCCTCTCAACCACATACTGCCCCACTCCTGCACCCTCTCACTCACATACTGCCCCAATCCTACACCCTCTCAAACATACACTGCCCCAATCCTGCATCCTCTCAACCACACACTGCCCCAGTCCTGCACCCTCTAAACCACACACTGTCCCACTGCTGCGCCTCCTCAACCACACATTGCCCCACTTTTGCACCCTTTCAACCACACACTGCCCCAGTCCTGTACCCTCTTAACCACACACTGCCCCACTCCTGCACCCTTTCAATCACACACAGCCCCACTTTTGCACCCTTTCAACCACACACTGCCCCAGTCTTGTAACTTTTCTACCACATTGCCCCAGTCTTGTAATCTTTCTACCACACACTGCCCAAGTCCTATACCATCTCAACCATACACTCTGAGGCCTTCACTCTTAACTACACATTCTTCAAGTCCTACAATTACAACCATAAACTCATTCAGGCCTGCACCCTGCGCCCCCTAATGTCAATACCCTAAACCGAAAATTTCTCCTTGTCTACACCTGAACCATCCATCCCTCACTGTGTACAACTACTTACCCACAGCCATGTCAACACCTGCACCCTCTGAACCACACACTTCTCCGTGTCTTTATCCCCTCAACCACACACTTCTCAGTGCCCATACCCTCTCAACCACAGACCCTCAACACCTGCAACCACACACACACTCAACCATACACTCCAGTATGCCTGTACCCACACAACCACCATGATGACCCTCATAAAAATATATATGATTCGTTCGACCAAGAGCCCGCCATCAGTACTATGAACCTCTGCTGTAGCACTTGCCACACTTCTGGGATACAGTAAGTCATAACCCCACCATATACCATTAGACTGTTCCTACTCTCCCGCATTTGCTGCTATTCTGTCCTCTCGCACCTCACCTGAGGCACAGGGACCTCCGTGGTGTAGCGGGTAGTTAGCTTTACTGACCGTCATGCATGCCCGGGCCGCCTGGGATCAGACTTGGAAAAAGATCGAATCCCAGTCGCGGTAACAGGGCCTCAGTCAACCCAGCTGTTCATCCTCTCCTAGGGGCTAATCGTTAAGAAAAAAAAAAAATAAACAGTGCCAGGCTGTAGCTCGATGTGTTCGTGTTTGCCTGTGTGCATACAAATACGAGCATAAAAATCTGGTGTTTGTATACACGGTTAAGAGACGGGGCAACACTAACACCCTCTCCCTGTGTAAAACAAATGGTAATCACAGGACAGGAAGACCCTGACGCCCCACCTCATCCCTCACGGCCTCAACACCTCTCTAGTCCTTCCTTTCACCCACGTTGCCCAGCCGTTTATATCTTCTGATTACCTTCTACCGTTACTTCTTCCTGAATCAGGATTGAATACATTTCCTTACGACCGACTCTAATCCCTGATATTCCAGCTGACCTTGCTTCTCCAAAAGAAAATTCTTCTCTTTCCAATTATCTACTCCCTAATACGTTAATCTCTACAAATATATACTCCTTGATACGTTAATCTCTACAATATCTACTCCTTAATAAGTACATCAAACATGTAAAAGCAGAAAACGTTCATTCCCTCGTCTTCAGTGGGTGTGTCAGAACAGTAACACTGGCTTACAAACCTATTCCAATTCTATGCCCATGAACTACAGTATAAGATATATAGGTTTCAAACCTACAAACACACAAACACACACACGAAAAGAAAAAAAAACTATAAATTCGTGAATCAGACATATGATGTACACTATCCGGAACTTCGAGTCCCTCTCACCCTGACCTTGTAACGAGATGATGGGAGTCAGGTCATGAGGGACTGTAGACCCAGAGAACGTGTGACCACTGCCGGGGCTGGACGCAGACTGACGCCGTCGAGGTGCACCACCAGACCGTCCCCCCACCCCCAGCAACCCTCCCCAGTTAACAAGATTATAGTGGCCAGAACCTCCGGTGCGCTCCACCTGGCTACGTTCGCCTCCCGCCACCACGACCACAACCCCACCACCACCACCAGGTCACAAACTATAAAGCCAATGAGCACTTCACGTAGCCATGACCACCGCATGCCACGACAGACAGGTATTACCAATGAACAAACGCCACCTCATCGACGTGAAGAGCATCCCTAACGTCATCAGAGGCACACGGCTGCAAACCCACCCGTGAGCCTAGGTCCCACAACCCTCCCACACTACAACAGTCATCATACCATACCACGACGACTACTACATGCATTACTACCACCTCAGAACTCCACCACACCACACAACTATGGTTGTCATATCCTGAGACACAATCATCTGCCTTGCTTATAAAGCTGAAGGAATATGACTCGGTGTCAACTACCCCCTCCTTCCGTCATCAGTTGCTCACTACCACATTCACAACATCACAGCAGCCACACAACCAAAACCGCTGCTACCGTACATTCACAACTGTCTCTATATATATAATCACACAGCTACAACGACAACGTCACTCCTACTATACAAACACTTCACCACTGCTACCATGCATCCACAACTACATCAATATGACCTTACAACCACAACCACTACTAGCATATTGCCACAATCACTACACTACTACTACCTTATAACCACTTCATCACAACTATCATTCACCTACAATGTGTCACAAACAGAACCCCTATATTCCTACCGCACAAGAACAACATACAACCAGAACAATACTAGTAACATACAACCACAATCACTACACACGATCACAACCAGTATATCACAACTAACTTACAACCATAACCACAGCCTCCGTGGTGTACAGGTTATGCATGCACGGGCTGCCTGGGATCAAACCCGCAAAGGTTTGAATCCTGGTCGCGGCAGTCGGTCAACAGTCCACCCTGCTGTTCCTCCTCCCCATGGGGCTGGTCGATAAAATGAATACCTGTCATGGTTAGGGTGTGTATGTGTGTGTGTGTCTAAGATGTGCATATATATATATATATATATATATATATATATATATATATATATATATATATATATATATATATATATATATATATTTTTTTTTTTTTTTTTGCCGGTCTCCCGCGTTCGCGAGGTATATATAGATGTAAAAGACAGTATACATATACAAGGTATTAAGAGACCACGCAACAGGGGTAACGCACAAATAGTAATCACAATCACATAACCACAACCACCACATTTCTATAACCATACATCTACAACTACTAGATCATTACTTATATAACTACGCCCATTAAATGATTCGATCTAGTGTAAGATCTATAATACTTCACAGTGCTCTTTGTTTCATTTGCCTCTGCCTGTAGATGGTATGAGAACTACAGTATAGGAGCCACTTTGTTCTCAAAACAAAAAATACACATCAAACTCCATAGACACACTCATATACATCCCTCCTGTGATTTCAAAGTATATTTTCCTTTTTTTTTTTTTGCAGGGAAAGATGGGAGATATAGTTGCTCAGCTCCATCTTTCGGAGCAGTAACCTATTGTATCAAATCACAAACTGACGTAGAGTGAGTTTTACCTTACGACGAGGACAAGAATTTGAGCGAGGTCTTTTTCTCGTTGGAGCGTGAAATGTAAAGGAGCGGGAGCCTATACTGAGGGTGTCCCCATCTCGTAGGCGTCTAGCTCCACCTTCTGGCACTCTTTCACCACTCACCTCCACCTCACATCCTTTGAGGCACCTATTCAATGAAATTGTAAAGACACTTTATTAAATTTTTGTATCAGAAGATGAATCTACCATACATGACATTTTGATAGATACAGTGTATATCTAAAACGGAAAATTATTCTTTGATTTCTTACCCTGCTGTCATTTTCCCTACTTTATGATATTGATGTTATTTTTCCAGATATATGAAAAACCTGTCTACATCTGGTATTCCTCCTCTTGCAACCAAAACACAGAGGTAAATGCAGAGTATAAGAAGGGAAAACAGTTATTATGTAGATATGATAACTACTTCTACCATATAATCACTTCAAAGGAATAAGTAAATGGAAAGATATGAACGCATTTAAGTTTAAGCCAGTATCATTACAGGTAATACCTATGAATGATAGGATGTGTGAAGTAATTTATGAATGAAGAAAGGACAAACACACATTGAAATAGAGAAGAATGCCTTCAGACTGCCAATGATTTTCGTATGATGCAAGCTTGTCTCACTTCGCAAAACAAAGTTGTGGAATACTTTTATTTGTCTGTAAATTGATCTCCCATTATCAATTCTTGGTCCCGGACCCATAATGTATGAATATGAAACAATGGTTTGTAACAGAAAAATGACATATCATTAATTATATACTCCATGTAATGAATATGGAAGCATGAGAGCAGACAGTAAGGATTGAGGCAATTAAGAGTTACGGTAATAGGAGAGGATTAACAAACACGAGGGTCCCTTACAGCCACCTAATTTAAAAACAGGGTGAAAGTTACCAAAATCTTTCTAATCGGGTACAAAACATTTACAACTAATTCTTATTGCTATAGCAAAATGAGATCAAAGGTACTACATTTTTTTCTAATTTCTTGTAAATCATTTAAGAATCATTGTAATTTCCTGTAGTAGCACTTCTAAACCTTTTACATTTCATGGCACATTTTCGAATTGGTTTGATTCTCAAGGCACACTCAAATGTTTCCAGTATTTTACAAATATTACTCATTATCTATTAAAAGAAGAAACACAAGAATCTACACACACAAGAAAAGTATTGTAAAACAAATGTAGTACGTTTACAATCAAACATGTATTCAAGTGAATTACAAAATATATTTTCATTGGACAAAATAATGACAGTATGATACCCATCATATTTCTCTCAAGAGGAATGTACAAGAGCACACACTGTTTTGACACACTAGTATGCCACAGGACAAAAACCCATAAAAAGCGATTCTTAATAGTCAATAAAACAGTAATCATTGTCATGATACAATGTAATAAAGTAAATTGGTATAGGGCTTAGTGATCTGTTTGTAAGATGGACACCAATTTCACAGTAAAATAGGTCCTTTAACACCGAGTTCAGAATACGAAACACTTGCCTCTACATATACTCTGTATAAAGAATGATTACTAGCTGATGAATCACTGACTGTAATGCTGGGAGAACAATCTACACAGACACCATGACTAAGAACTGAGTTCCTGGGAAGGAAAAAAAATCCTCACTGCTTAGCTAATTCAGAATTATCTACACTGTCCATGCAGACAACTCTTGCAAAGCAGTACATTCTGCTTGCAACTATGAAGGCATCATGTCTCTCCAGTTTCACTGAAGAATATCTATGGTGTGTTAATCTGAATCTGTACTTCAGATCCTAGTGATGAATTCTGAAACTAATGGACATGCTTATACTCAGCAAGATATAATACCTTAGTTCTCAAATCAGAGCACAAACACGACTGCTGTACTACATACACCTATCACTGAGCAAGTCAAGAGGCAATGGTGAAATAAGAATGCGACAATGATTTTTGAAGCTTTTCTAAAACTCTATCGTCACTAACAATAGCTATCTCATCTGCAGACTAAGACACACTGTGTTTCAATTTCACAACTCCTCCCTTACAACATGATTTAGTTTATACAGTCAAATTGGAACAAAAGATGACCTTGCTATATCAATGTATGCCACATCTTAAATCATATTTCTGTACAACATTTATCAATCTGTCTACTGTCAATACCTTCCTTCCTTATCATGTGTGGTTCAGGTGCACACAGCCTCTCAGATCCTTAATGTATCATTTTCGAACCATGTCCAATGTGTTCAAATGAAATGTGAACTTCCATGATTATGTAACTGCTTTCTACTTCACTACTTTCTACATGAGACCATGGTTTCCTTACATCACTTTCATACATGGAATGCTTCCAATGCATTTCACTCAAAGGCATCTTCATCTCAAACTTCTCTGGCCCAATGCGATTTTACAAAATCTCAACAGAGAAGACTTACTTCAATCCACCTTTCTACATTTGTCTTCTTAATCCATCCATCTAACTCAAACCATGCTATGTAAGTTATCCATCTCTACTGCTCAATTCTGACCCATCACAACATGTAAACTTGAGTTTTACAATCATATATTGTCATATTTTACCTTACTTGAGTGCCATTTCCCGCGTCAGCAAAGTAGCACCAGGAAACAGACGAAGAACAGCCCATCCACTCATGTACACATTTATATACATTAACACCTACACACGTACATATACATACATATACATATCAACATATACATACACAGACATATACATATATACAATTGTGTATATTCACACTTGCTTGCCCTTATCCATTCTTGGAACCACCCCGACCCACAGGAAACAGCATCGCTACCCCCACTACAGCGAGGTAGCGCCATTTCCCATACTAACAAGGTAGTGTCAAGAACAGGGATCTGAGCCTTAGGGGGAAAATCCTCACTTGATCCCCTTCTCTGTTTCTTCTTTTGGAAAAGTGAAAACTGAGGGGGAGGACTACTTGCCCTCTGCTCCCTCCTCTTTTAGACGCCTTCTACGAAGCACAGATATGGAGGTAGAATTCATTCTCCCCTACCTCAGGGATAATATATATATATATATATATATATATATATATATATATATATATATATATATATATATATATATATATATTTTTTTTTTTGCTTTGTCGCTGTCTCCCGCGTTTGCGAGGTAGCGCAAGGAAACAGACGAAAGAAATGGCCCAACCCACCCCCATACACATGTATATACATACGTCCACACATGCAAATATACATACCTACACAGCTTTCCATGGTTTACCCCAGACGCTTCACATGCCCTGATTCAACCCACTGACAGCACGTCAACCCCGGTATACCACATCGATCCAATTCACTCTATTCCTTGCCCTCCTTTCACCCTCCTGCATGTTCAGGCCCCGATCACACAAAATCTTTTTCACTCCATCTTTCCACCTCCAATTTGGTCTCCCACTTCTCCTCGTTCCCTCCACCTCCGACACATATATCCTCTTGGTCAATCTTTCCTCACTCATTCTCTCCATGTGCCCAAACCATTTCAAAACACCCTCTTCTGCTCTCTCAACCACGCTTTTTTTATTTCCACACATCTCTCTTACCCTTACGTTACTTACTCGATCAAACCACCTCACACCACACATTGTCCTCAAACATCTCATTTCCAGCACATCCATCCCCCTGCGCACAACTCTATCCATAGCCCATGCCTCGCAACCATACAACATTGTTGGAACCACTATTCCTTCAAACATACCCATTTTTGCTTTCCGAGATAATATTCTCAACTTCCACACATTCTTCAAGGCTCCCAGAATTTTCGCCCCCTCCCCCACCCTATGATCCACTTCCGCTTTCATGGTTCCATCCGCTACCAGATCCACTCAAAGATATCTAAAACACTTTACTTCCTCCAGTTTTTCTCCATTCAAACTTACCTCCCAATTGACTTGACCCTCAACCCTACTGTACCTAATAACCTTGCTCTTATTCACATTTACTCTTAACTTTCTTCTTTCACACACTTTACCAAACACAGTCACCAGCTTCTGCAGTTTCTCACATGAATCAGCCACCAGCGCTGTATCATCAGCAAACAACAACTGACTCACTTCCCAAGCTCTCTCATCCCCAACAGACTTCATACTTGCCCCTCTTTCCAAAACTCTTGCATTCACCTCCCTAACAACCCCATCCATAAACAAATTTAACAACCATGAAGACATCACACACCCCTGCCGCAAACCTACATTCACTGAGAACCAATCCCTTTCCTCTCTTCCTACACGTACATATGCCTTACATCCTCGATAAAAACTTTTCACTGCTTCTAACAACTTGCCTCCCACACCATAAATTCTTAATACTTTCCACAGAGCATCTCTATCAACTCTATCATATGCCTTCTCCAGATCCATAAATGCTACATACAAATCCATTTGCTTTTCTAAGTATTTCTCACATACATTCTTCAAAGCAAACACCTGATCCACACATCCTCTACCACTTCTGAAACCACACTGCTCTTCCCCAATCTGACGCTCTGTACATGCCTTCACCCTCTCAATCAATACCCTCCCGTATAATATACCAGGAATACTCAACAAACTTATACCTCTGTAATTTGAGCACTCACTCTTATCCCCTTTGCCTTTGTACAATGGCACTATGCACGCATTCCGCCAATCCTCAGGCACCTCACCATGAGTCATGCATACATTAAATAACCTTACCAACCAGTCAATAATACAGTCACCCCCTTTTTTAATAAATTCCACTGCAATACCATCCAAACCTGCTGCCTTGCCAGCTTTCATCTTCCGCAAAGCTTTTACTACCTCTTCTCAGTTTACCAAATCATTTTCCCTAACCCTCTCACTTTGCACACCACCTCGACCAAAACACCCTATATCTGCCACTCTATCATCAAACACATTCAACAAACCTCCATATATATATATATATATATATATATATATATATATATATATATATATATATATATATATATATATATATATATATATCCCTGTGGATAGGGGAGAAAGAATACTTCCCACGTATTCCCTGCGTGTCGTAGAAGGCAACTAAAAGGGGAGGGAGCGGGGGGGTGGAAATCCTCCCCTCTCGTTTTTTTTTCATTTTCCAAAAGAGGGAACAGAGAACGGGGCCAGGTGAGGATATTCCCTCAGACACCAAGTCCTCTGTTCTTAACGCTACCTTGCTAACGCGGGAAATGGCGAATAGTATGAAAGAAAGAAAAAGATATATATATATATATATATATATATATATATATATATATATATATATATATATATATATATATATATATATATATATATGTTATCCCTGGGGATAGGGGAGAAAGAATACTTCCCACATATTCCCTGCATGTCGTAGAAGGAGACTAAAAGGGGAGGGAGCGGGTGGATGGAAATCATCCCCTCTCGCTTTTTTGTTAATTTTCCAAAAGAGGGAACAGAGAAGGGGGCCAGGTGAGGATATTCCCTCAAAGGCCCAGTCCTCTGTTCTCATCGCTACCTCGCTAATGCGATAAATGGCGAATAGTATGAAAAAGAAAAAAAAAAAAAAATATATATATATATATATATATATATATATATATATATATATATATATATATATATATATGCGCAGGAGGATAGATGTGCTGGAAATGAGATGTTTGAGGACAATGTGTGGTGTGAGGTGGTTTGATCGAGTAAGTAACGTAAGGGTAAGAGAGATGTGTGGAAATAAAAAGAGCGTGGTTGAGACAGCAGAAGAGGGTGTTTTGAAATGGTTCGGGCACATGGAGAGAATGAGTGAGGAAAGATTGACCAAGAGAATATATGTGTCGGAGGTGGAGGGAACGAGGAGAAGAGGGAGACCAAATTGGAGGTGGAAAGATGGAGTGAAAAGGATTTTGTGTGATCGGGGCCTGAACATGCAGGAGGGTGAAAGGAGGGCAAGGAATAGAGTGAATTGGAGCGATGTGGTATACCGGGGTTGACGTGCTGTCAGTGGATTGAATCAAGGCATGTGAAGCGTCCGGGGTAAACCATGGAAAGCTGTGTAGGTATGTATATTTGCGTGTGTGGAAGTGTGTATGTACATGTGTATGGGGGGGGTTGGGCCATTTCTTTCGTCTGTTTCCTTGCGCTACCTCGCAACCGCGGGAGACAGCGAAGAGGTAAAAAAAAAAAAAAAAATATATATATATATATATATATATATATATCCCTGGGATGGGGGAGAAAGAATACTTCCCGCGTATTCCCTGTGTGCCTAGAAGGCGACTAAAAGGGAAGGGAGCGGGGGGCTGGAAATCCTCCCCTCTCGTTTTTAATTTTCCAAAACAAGGAACAGAGAAGGGGGCCAAGTGAGGATATTCCCACAAAGGCTCAGTCCTCTGTTCTTAACGCTACCTCGCAAATGCGAGATATGGAGAATAGTATGGAAAAAAAAAGAAATATATATATATATATATATATATATTTTTTTTTTATACTATTCGCCATTTCCCGCATTAGCGAGATAGCGTTGAAAACAGAGGACTGGGCCTTTGAGGGAATATCCTCACCTGGACCCCTTCTCTGTTCCCTCTTTTGGAAAATTAAAAAAAAAGCGAGAGGGGAGGATTTCCAGCCACCCGCTCCCTCCCCTTTTAGTCGCCTTCTACGACATGCAGGGAATACGTGGCAAGTATTCTTTATATATATATATATATATTTTTTTTTTATTATACTTTGTCGCTGTCTCCCGCGTTTGCGAGGTAGCGCAAGGAAACAGACGAAAGAAATGGCCCAACCCCCCCCATACACATGTATATACATACGTCCACACACGCAAATATACATACCTACACGTAGCTTTCCATGGTTTACCCCAGATGCTTCACATGCCCTGCTTCAACCCACTGACAGCACGTCAACCCCGGTATACCACATCGCTCCAATTCACTCTATTCCTTGCCCTCCTTTCACCCTCCTGCATGTTCAGGCCCCGATCATACAAAATCTTTTTCACTCCATCTTTCCACCTCCAATTTGGTCTCCCTCTTCTCCTTGTTCCCTCCACCTCCGACACATATATCCTCTTGGTCAATCTTTCCTCACTCATCCTCTCCATGTGCCCAAACCACTTCAAAACACCCTCTTCTGCTCTCTCAACCATGCTCTTTTTATTTCCACACATCTCTCTTACCCTTAGGTTATTCACTCGATCAAACCACCTCACACCACACATTGTCCTCAAACATCTCATTTCCAGCACATCCATCCTCCTGCGCACAACTCTATCCATAGCCCACGCCTCGCAACCATACAACATTGTTGGAACCACTATTCCTTCAAACATACCCATTTTTGCTTTCCGAGATAATGTTCTCGACTTCCACACATTCTTCAAGGCCCCCAGGATTTTCGCCCCCTCCCCCACCCTATGATCCACTTCCGCTTCCATGGTTCCATCCGCTGCCAGATCCACTCCCATATATCTAAAACACTTCACTTCCTCCAGTTTTTCTCCATTCAAACTCACCTCCCAATTGACTTGACCCTCAACCCTACTGTACCTAATAACCTTGCTCTTATTCACATTTACTCTTAACTTTCTTCTTCCACACACTTTTCCAAACTCAGTCACCAGCTTCTGCAGTTTCTCACATGAATCAGCCACCAGCGCTGTATCATCAGCGAACAACAACTGACTCACTTCCCAAGCTCTCTCATCCCCAAGAGACTTCATACTTGCCCCTCTTTCCAAAACTCTTGCATTTACCTCCCTAACAACCCCATCCATAAACAAATTAAACAACCATGGAGACATCACACACCCCTGCCGCAAACACACATTCATTATATATATATATATATATATATATATATATATATATATATATATATATATATATATATGCTGGCAACCACAAGGAAAATGAAATACATCGTGTGTGTGTATATATATATATATATATATATATATATATATATATATATATATATATATATATATATATGTATATTTTTTTTATTATACTTTGTCGCTGTCTCCCCGCGTTTGCGAGGTAGCGCAAGGAAACAGACGAAAGAAATGGCCCAACCCCCCCCATACACATGTATATACATACGTCCACACACGCAAATATACATACCTACACAGCTTTCCATGGTTTACCCCAGACGCTTCACATGCCTTGATTCAATCCACTGACAGCACGTCAACCCCGGTATACCACATCGCTCCAATTCACTCTATTCCTTGCCCTCCTTTCACCCTCCTGCATGTTCAGGCCCCGATCACACAAAATCTTTTTCACTCCATCTTTCCACCTCCAATTTGGTCTCCCTCTTCTCCTCGTGGCCTCCACCTCCGACACATATATCCTCTTGGTCAAGTGGTATACCGGGGTCGACGTGCTGTCAATGGATTGAACCAGGGCATGTGAAGCGTCTGGGGTAAACCATGGAAAGTTCTGTAGGGCCTGGATGTGGAAAGGGAGCTGTGATTTCGGTGCATTATTACATGAAAGCTAGAGACTGAGTGTGAACGAATGGGGCCTTTGTTGTCTTTTCCTAGCGCTACCTCGCACACATGAGGGGGGAGGGGGTTGTTATTCCATGTGTGGCGAGGTGGCGATGGGAATAAATAAAGGCAGACAGTATGAATTATGTACATTTGTGTATAAGTATATGTCTGTGTGTGTATATTTATGTGTACATTGAGATTGGCAGAATGCGTGCATAGTGCCATTGTACAAAGGCAAAGGGGATAAGAGTGAGTGCTCAAATTACAGAGGTATAAGTTTGTTGAGTATTCCTGGTAAATTATATGGGAGGGTATTGATTGAGAGGGTGAAGGCATGTACAGAGCATCAGATTGGGGAAAAGCAGTGTGGTTTCAGAAGTGGTAGAGGATGTGTGGATCAGGAGTTTGCTATGAAGAATGTATGTGAGAAATACTTAGAAAAGCAAATGGATTTGTATGTAGCATTTATGGATCTGGAGAAGGCATATGATAGAGTTGATAGAGATGCTCTGTGGAAGGTATTAAGAATATATGGTGTGGGAGGCAAGTTGTTAGAAGCAGTGAAAAGTTTTTATCCAGGATGTAAGGCATGTGTACGTGTAGGAAGAGTGGAAAGTGATTGGTTCTCAGTGAATGTAGGTTTGCGGCAGGGGTGTGTGATGTCTCCATGGTTGTTTAATTTGTTTATGGATGGGGTTGTTAGGAAGGTGAATGCAAGAGTTTTGGAAAGAGGGGCAAGTATGAAGTCTGTTGGGGATGAGAGAGCTTGGGAAGTGAGTCAGTTGTTGTTTGCTGATGATACAGCGCTGGTGGCTGATTCATGTGAGAAACTGCAGAAACTGGTGACTGAGTTTGGTAAAGTGTGTGAAAGACGAAAGTTAAGAGTAAATGTGAATAAGAGCAAGGTTATTAGGTACAGTAGGGTTGAGGGTCAAGTCAATTGGGAGGTAAGTTTGAATGGAGAAAAACTGGAGGAAGTAAAGTGTTTTAGATATCTGGGAGTGGATCTGGCAGCGGATGGAACCATGGAAGCGGAAGTGGATCATAGGGTGGGGGAGGGGGCAAAAATTCTGGGAGCCTTGAAGAATGTTTGGAAGTCGAGAACATTATCTCAGAAAGCAAAAATGGGTATGTTTGAAGGAATAGTGGTTCCAACAACGTTGTAAGGTTGCGAGGCGTGGGCTATGGATAGAGTTGTGCGCAGGAGGATGGATGTGCTGGAAATGAGATGTTTGAGGACAATGTGTGGTGTGAGGTGGTTTGATCGAGTAAGTAACGTAAGGGTAAGAGAGATGTGTGGAAATAAAAAGAGCGTGGTTGAGAGAGCAGAAGAGGGTGTTTTGAAATGGTTTGGGCACATGGAGAGAATGAGTGAGGAAAGATTGACCAAGAGGATATATGTGTCGGAAGTGGAGGGAACGAGGAGAAGTGGGAGACCAAATTGGAGGTGGAAAGATGGAGTGAAAAAGATTTTGTGTGACCGGGGCCTGAACATGCAGGAGGGTGAAAGGAGGGCAAGGAATAGAGTGAATTGGATCAATGTGGTATACCGGGGTTGACGTGCTGTCAGTGGATTGAATCAGGGCATTTGAAGCGTCTGGGATAAACCATGGAAAGCTGTGTAGGTATGTATATTTGCGTGTGTGGACATATGTACATACATGTGTATGGGGGTGGGTTGGGCCATTTCTTTCGTCTGTTTCCTTGCGCTACCTCGCAAACGCGGGAGACAGCGACAAAAAAAAAAAAAAAAATTGAGATGTATAGGTATGTATATTTGCGTGTGTGGACGTGTATGTATATACATGTGTATGTGGGTGGGTTTGGCCATTCTTTCGTCTGTTTCCTTTCGCTACCTCGCTAACGTGGGAGACAGCGACAAAGCAAAATAAATAAATAAATAAATATATATATGTGTGTGGAAATAAAAAGAGCGTGGTTGAGAGAGCAGAAGAGGGTGTTTTGAAATGGTTTAGGCACATGGAGAAAATGAGTGAGGAAAGATTGACCAAGATCCGGATATATGTGTCGGAGGTGGAGGGAACGAGGAGAAGTGGGAGACCAAATTGGAGGTGGAAAGATGGAGTGAAAAAAATTTTGTGTGATCAGGGCCTGAACATGCAGGGGGGTGAAAGGAGGGCAAGGAATAGAGTGAATTGGAACGATGTGGTATACCGGGGTTGACGTGCTGTCAGTGAATTGAATCAGGGCATGTGAAGCGTCTGGGGTAACCCATGGAAAGCTGTGTAGGTATGTATATTTGTGTGTGTGGACGTGTATGTATATACATGTGTATGGGGGTGGGTTGGGCCATTTCTTTCGACTGTTTCCTTGCGCTACCTCGCAAATGCGGGAGACAGCGACA
>NC_092240.1:25231813-25296813 GCF_036320965.1 Panulirus ornatus
GGAAGAGATCATTCACTTGCTTTCCAATTATCTTTTCCATTGTTTTACAACCACATCTATTTCTGATAGTGGCCTGTAGTTCAAAGCAATATCCCCATCACCTTTCTTAAATAAAGGCACATTTGCCCTTTTCCTTCAAACTATGGCAAATAAGGATATTATATAATTAAGTGTACCATGGATTGCTGGAAAGACTGATACAGCTCATGAATGTGTAGATGATACAAGTGCAGACTATGTTAAATCCAGCAAAGTGGGAAAAGGGTAATCTATTGATTCAAGAAAATACACATTGAAATGAAAAAATAAAGAATGTATAGGTAAAAAAGAAATCTGGGCATGAAAGGTTAGAAGGAAATAAAATATGGCTGAATTTTTCTGTCTGTGATGTCATACACAATAATTGAATACAGAGAGAAAAGAGACACACTTGAGTGACGATGCCTGAAACAGGGACTAACCAACTGAAAAGATAATATACTTGTCAAGGAGCAGAAACATATCAACAAGGATAAGGAGAGTAACCACAATATCTAAATACTAATACATTACACAACTTATCCTGTCTCAAATGTAGAAAATGGCTCTCTGTATATAGAGAGGAAACTACATTATGACAGCTGAGAAATTGATTCTGGAAACAAAATTAACGTGATTATCCATAATACTCACCTGAGAGTGACAGCACCACGAGCATGAGCAAGAGTGCAGTGAGATGGAGCTACACCAGAACCACTGAGATGTATTTCTGCACTGTCCCCACAACCCACAACAGAGGCACCATTCTGTGGGAAGAAAACAGAATCTAAATATATTCATAAAGCTGAATATGTAATCTTGTTTTATACTCATTCACCATCTGCAACTTTAGTCAGGCAACACCAGGAAACAACTGAAATAATGGTCTCATATGCTACATGCAGTCTACAGCTGTAATGCATGGTGCACTGAAACCAGAGGTTCCATCCACAGCCAAGCCCCACAGACCACCTCCATGGTTCCTTCTAACTGTTTGACATGCCTTGGTTCAGCTAACTGACAGCTCATTATCCTCCTATATAGACTATCATTCCAATGCGCTCTGTCTCACAAATACCTCTCACCCCACTTGAAAGCCCAGGTCCTAGCACCTCAAAGCCTTTTTCACTCTGTCTTTCCATCTCCTTCTTGGTCTTCTCTTCCCTCTAACTCCCTCCTCTTCTGCTACATACATCACCTTATTTTGTCTTTCTTCACTTGATCAGCTCTCTCAGTGATGCTCAGCTTACTATCACATCTCCTTCTGACACTGTCATTTCTTAGACAATAAACCTTCCTTAGAGTACATGTTGTATTCAATCATTTCATTTACAATACATCCAACCTCTCAAATTCAAAATATTCAGGGCCCAAGAATCACATCCATACAACACTGTAAGGACATTTATACCTTTAAACATACCCATCTCTCCATCTAACAGACAATGACCTCTCATTTCCACACTCATTAATGCACCAAGACCTCTAACCCCCTTGCCAACCCTATGACTCACTTCATATTCTTTCATTCCATCTGCTACCAAGTCCTCTGCCAGGTAGCTTAGGCAATCCATTTCCTCCATGTTCTTTCCCATTCAAGCTAAGACTTGGTCCATCCTTTCTTGCTCCCTTGCTAAAACTCATTACTTAATTTTATTTACATTAACTCTCAGGTTCTTTCTTTCACATACTTTACTAAATTCAGACAGCAGTTTTGGGAGTTTTCCTCTCATATCTGCCACCACAGCAATGTCATCTGCATCGAGCAACTGACTTGTCTCCCAGTTTCCCCTACCCCTAGCATATCATAGACCTAACTCTCTCTCTAAAACTTGTAGTCACATCCTTCACCACCCTCTATCCATGAACAGATTGAACAGCCACTGGCCCTAATTACTCTCCCAATCACTCAACATTGCACATTGTTTTCCTCCCATACCATATATTTCTAATATCTTCCACAAGGCACTCCTGTCAATATTATCATATGCTTTCTCTACATCCATAATTGACATATGCAAATCCCCCTCTATTTATCTATCTACCTATATTTCTGACACCATATTCCTTCCAGGAATTCCCTCAAGGGGGTGGCCATGGCAAAAGAGTCTCCATAACTAGTGAACTCCAAAGCTGCTTCTTTTACTGACTACTTCTACCAAATGTGTCTACCTAATGTTCCAGCTTAACGTTCCAACCTATTAGCTCTACCAAATGCTTCTGCCTGATATTCCTGCCTACTACTACTACTACTACTACTACTACTACTACCTGTTTCTAACTAATGCTCCTGCCTAATGTTCCTACCTAATACTTCTATCTATTGCTCCCACCATTTTGCCAAAAGAGAGGGCAAGGGAAAAAGTGTTCACTCCAGGAAAATCTAGAGTTATGAAAAACTAGTTGCGTGAGTATAGTGATGTCAAGTGTGACAAGGATAGATCATATGTCTGTGGATAAAATGCTAGGAGTCCATGTGCTGGTTAGGCAAAAACAAAAAAACAGCTACCTGGGTCAGAGGAGAATAACTTAACAACCCAATGACTCACTTCCACTTCCATAGTTCCATTCACTGCTATGTCCACTCCCAGATATCTAAAACACTTCATTTCCTCCAATTTTTCTCCATTCAAACTTATATCCCAATTAACTTGTCCCTCAACCCTAGTGAACTTAATAACCTTGCTCTTATTCACATTTACCATCAACTTTCTCCTTTCACACATTTTTCTGTACTCAGTCACCAACTTCTGCAGTTTCTCACTCAAATCAGCCACCAGAGCTGTATCATTAGTGAACAACAACTGACTCACTTCCCACACCCTCTCATCCCCAATAGAGACTGCATACTCGCCCGTCTCCAAAACTCTTGCATTTACTTTCCTAACCACCTCATCCAAAAGTGGGTATGCTCGAAGGAATAGCAGTTCCAACAATGTTATATGATTGCGAGGGTTGTACAGAGGAGGGTGGATGTGTTGGCATTAAAATATTTGAGGACAATATGTGGTGTGAGGTGGTTTGATCGAGCAAGTAATGAAAGTGTAAGAGAGATGTGTGGAAATAAAAAGAGTGTGGTTGAGAGAGCAGAAGAGAGTGCAATGATATGGTTTGGACAAATTGAGAGAATAAGTGGGGAGAGATTGACAAAGAGATATATGTGTCAGAGGTGGAGGGAAAAAGGAGAAAGGGGAGACCAATTTGGACATGGAAGGATGGAGTGAAAAAAATTTTGAGCAACTGGGACCTGAACCTACAGGAGGGTGAGAGGCATGCAAGGAATACAGTGAATTGGAACGATGTGGTATACTGGGGTCGACGTGCTGTCAATGGACTGAACCAGGGCATGTGAAGTGTCTGGGGTAAACCATGGAAAGGTCTGTGGGCCCTGGATGTGGATAGGGAGCTGTGGTTTTGGTGCATTACACATGACAACTAAAAATTGAGTGTGAACGAATGTGGCCTTTTTTTGTCTGTTTTCCTGGAGCTACCTCACTGAAGTGGGGGGGTAGCGATGCTATTTCTTGTGTGGCGAGGTTGTGACAGGAATGGACAAAGGCAAGCAAGTATGAATATGTATGTATATGTGCGTGTATGCACATTTATGTATATATACATGTATAGGAGTGGATGGGCCATTCATCGTTTGTTTCCTGGAGCTACCTCCCTGATGCGGGAAACAGCGATTAAGTATAACAAAAATAAGTAGGGAAGTAATGCAAATGACTGGGAGATGTATAAAAGAAAGTGGCAGAAGGTCAAGAAAAAGTGCAAGAGGTGAAAAAGAGAGCAAATGTGAGTTGGGGTGAGAGAGTATCATTAAATTTTAGGGAGAATAAAAAGGTGTCTTGGAAGGAGATAAATAAAGTGCAGAAGACAAGAGAACAAATGAGAATATCGGTGAAGGGGGCATATGGGGAGGTAGTAATGAAGTGTGGAGATGGAGTGAATATTTTGAAGGTTTGTTGAATGTGTCTGATGATAGAGTGGTAGATACAAGGTGTTTTGGTTGGGGTGGTGTGCAAATTGATAGGGTCAGAAAGAATGGTTTGGTAAACAGATATGAGGTAGTGAAAGCTTTGCAGAAGATGAAAACTGGCAAGGCCATGGGTTTGGATGGTATTGCAGTGGAATTCACTAAAAAAGGGGGTGACTGTATTGTTGACTGGTTGGTAAGGATAATCAATGAATGTATGGATCACAGTGAAGTGCCGGATGATTAGCGGAATTCATGCATAGTGCCACTGTACAAAGGCAAAGGGGATAAAGGTGAGTGTTCAAATTACAGAGGCATAAATTTGTTGAGCATTACTGGGAAATTATATGGGAGGGTATTGATTGAGAGGATAAAGGCATGTACAAAGCATCAGACTGGGGAAGAGCAGTGTGGTTTCAGAAGTGGTAGAGAATGAGTGGATCAGGTGTTTCCTTTGAAGAATGTATGTGAGAAATACTTAGAAAAACAGATGGATTTGTATGTAGCATACATGGATCTGGAGAAGGCATATGATATGGTTGATAGAGATGCTTTGCGAAAGGTTTTAATAGTATATGGTGTTGGAGGTAAGTTGCTAGAGGCAGTGAAAAGTTTTTATCGAGGATGTAAGGCATGTGTACGTGTAGGAAAAGAGGAAAGAGATTGGTTTTCAGTGAATGTAGGTTTGCGGCAGGGGTGTGTGATGTCTCCATGGTTGTTTAATTTGTTTATGGATGGGGTTGTTAGGGAGGTGAATGCAAGAGTTTTGGAAAGAGGGGCAAGTATGCAGTGTGTTGTGGATGAGAGAGCTTGGGAAGTGAGTCAGTTGATACAGCGCTGGTGGCTGATTCATGTGAGAAACCGCAGAAGCTGGTGACTGAGTTTGGTAAAGTGTGTGAAAGAAGAAAACTGAGAGTAAATGTGAATATGAGCAAGGTTATTAAGTAAAGTAGGGCTGAGGGTCAAGTCAATGGGAGGTAAGTTTGAATGGAGAAAAACTGGAGGAAGTGAAGTGTTTTGGATATCTGGGAGTGGATTTGGCAGCGGATGGAACCATGGAAGCGGAAGTGAATCATAGGGTGGGGAGGGGGCAAAAGTTCTGGGAGCGTTGAAGAATGTGTGGAAGTCAAGAACTTTATCTCAGAAAGCAAAAATGGGTATGTTTGAAGGAATAGTGGTTCCAACAATGTTATATGGTTGCGAGGCGTGGGCTATGGATAGAGTTGTGCACAGGAGGGTGGATGTGCTGGAAATGAGATGTTTGAGGATAATATGTGGTGTGAGGTGGTTAGATCGAGTAAGTAATAATAGGGTAAGAGAGATGTGTGGTAATAAAAAGAGTGTGGTTGAGAGAGCAGAAGAGGGTGTTTTGAAATGGTTTGGTCACATGGAGGGAATGAGTGAGGAAAGATTGACCAAGAGGATATATGTGTCAGAGGTGGAGGGAACGAGGAGAAGTGGGAGACCAAACTGGAGGTGGAAAGATGGAGTGAAAAAGATTTTGAGTGATCAAGGCCTGAACATGCAGGAGGGTGAAAGGCATGCAAGGAATAGAGTAAACTGGAACGATGTGGTATACCAGGGTCGACATGCTGTCAATGGATTGAACCAGGGCATGTGAAGCGTCTGGGGTAAACCATGGAAAGTTGTGTGGGGCTTGGATGTGGAAAGGGAGCTGTGATTTCGGTGCATAATTACATGACAGCTAGAGACTGAGTGTGAACGAATGTGGCCTTTGTTGTCTTTTCCTAGCACTACCTCGCACACATGAGGGGGGAGGGGGTTGTTATTTCATGTGTGGCGAGGTGGCGATAGGAATAAATAAAGGCAGACAGTATGAATTATGTACATGTGTACATATGTATATGTCTGTGTGTGTATATATATGTATACGTTGAGATGTATAGGTATGTATATTTGCGTGTGTGGACGTGTATTTAAATACATGTGTATGTGGGTGGGTTGGGCCATTCTTTCGTCTGTTTCCTTGCGCTACCTCGCTAACGCGGGAGACATCGACAAAGCAAAACAAATATAACAAATAATATATATTATCCCTGGGAATAGGGGAAAAAGAATACTTCCCACGTGTTCCCTGCGTGTCGTAGAAGACAACTAAAAGGAGAGAGAGTGGAGGGCTGGAAATCCTCCCTTCCCATTTTTGCTTTTCCAAAAAAAGGAATTGAGAAGGGGGCCAAGTACGGATATTCCCTCTAAGGCTCAATCCTCTGTTCTTAGTGCTACCTTGCTAATGTGGGAAATGGTTGATATGTGTAATAATGACAACAATATATATCTATTCATATTATACTTAATTCCCTCATCAGCAAGGTAGTGCTGGGAAACAGATGAAGAATGGCCCAACCATTTTTCATATGTATATATATGTATGTGTGTGTGTGTGTGTATATGTGTGTGTGTGAGTGTAGGTGTGTGTATGTGTATATATATATATATGTATATTATCCCTGGGGATAGGGGTGAAAGAATACTTCTCACGCATTCCTCGCGTGTCGTAGAAAGCGACTAGAGGGGACGGGAGCGGGGGGCCAGAAATCCTCCCCTCCTTGTATTTTTTTAACTTTCTAAAATGGGAAACAGAAGAAGGAGTCACGCGGGGAGTGCTCATACTCCTTGAAGGCTCAGATTGGGGTGCCTAAATGTGTGTGGATGTAACCGAGATGTGAAAAAAGGAGAGATAGGTAGTATGTTTGAGGAAAGGAACCTGGATGTTTTGGCTCTGAGTGAAACGAAGCTCAAGGGTGAAGGGGAAGAGTGGTTTGGGAATGTCTTGGGAGTAAAGTCAGGGGTTAGTGAGAGGACAAGAGCAAGGGAAGGAGTAGCAGTACTCCTGAAACAGGAGTTGTGGGAGTATGTGATAGAATGTAAGAAAGTAAATTCTCGATTAATATGGGTAAACTGAAAGTTAATGGAGAGAGATGGGTGATTATTTGTGCATATGCACCTGGGCATGAGAAGAAAGAGCATGAGAGGCAAGTGTTTTGGGAGCAGCTGAATGAGTGTGTTAGTGGTTTTGATGCACGAGACTGGGTTATAGTGATGGGTGATTTGAATGCAAAGGTGAGTAATGTGGCAGTTGAGGGAATAATTGGTATACATGGGGTGTTCAGTGTTGTAAATGGAAATGGTGAAGAGCGTGTAGATTTATGTGCTGAAAAAGGACTGATGATTGGGAATACCTGGTTTAAAAAGCGAGATATACATAAGTATACTTATGTAAGTAGGAGAGATGGCAAGAGAGCGTTATTGGATTACGTGTTAATTGACAGGCGCGCGAAAGAGAGACTTTTGGATGTTAATGTGCTGAGAGGTGCAACTGGAGGGATGTCTAATCATTATCTTGTGGAGGCTAAGGTGAAGATTTGAATGGGTTTTCAGAAAAAAAGAGTGAATGTTGGGGTGAAGAGGGTGGTGAGAGTAAGTGAGCTTGGGAAGGAGACTTGTGTGAGGAAGTACCAGGAGAGACTGAGTACAGAATGGAAAAAGGTGAGAACAATGGAAGTAAGGGGAGTGGGGGAGGAATGGGATGTATTTAGGGAATCAGTGATGGATTGCGCAAAAGATGCTTGTGGCATGAGAAGAGTGGGAGGTGGGTTGATTAGAAAGGGTAGTGAGTGGTGGGATGAAGAAGTAAGAGTATTAGTGAAAGAGAAGAGAGAGGCATTTGGACGATTTTTGCAGGGAAAAAATACAGTTGAGTGGGAGACGTATAAAAGAAAGAGATAGGAGGTCAAGAGAAAGGTGCAAGAGGTGAAAAAAAGGGCAAATGAGAGTTGGGTTGAGAGAGTATCATTAAATTTTAGGGAGAATAAAAAGATGTTCTGGAAGGAGGTAAATAAAGTGCGTAAGACAAGGGAGCAAATGGGAACTTCAGTGAAGGGCGCAAACGGGGAGGTGATAACAAGTAGTGGTGATGTGAGAAGGAGATGGAGTGAGTATTTTGAAGGTTTGTTGAATGTGTTTGATGACAGAGTGGCAGATATAGGGTGTTTTGGTCGAGGTGGTGTGCAAAGTGAGAGGGTTAGGGAAAATGATTTGGTAAACAGAGAAGAGGTAGTAAAAGCTTTGCGGAAGATGAAATCCGGCAAGGCAGCAGGTTTGGATGGTATTGCAGTGGAATTTATTAAAAAAGGGGGTGACTGTATTGTTGACTGGTTGGTAAGGTTATTTAATGTATGTATGACTCACGGTGAGGTGCCTGAGGATTGGCGGAATGCGTGCATAGTGCCATTGTACAAATGCAAAGGGGATAAGAGTGAGTGCTCAAATTACAGAGGTATAAGTTTGTTGAGTATTCCTGGTAAATTATATGGGAGGGTATTGATTGAGAGGGTGAAAGCATGTACAGAGCATCAGATTGGGGAAGAGCAGTGTGGTTTCAGAAGTGGTAGAGGATGTGTGGATCAGGTGTTTGCTTTGAAGAATGTATGTGAGAAATACTTAGAAAAGCAAATGGATTTGTATGTAGCATTTATGGATCTGGAGAAGGCATATGATAGAGTTGATAGAGATGCTCTGTGGAAGGTATTAAGAATATATGGTGTGGGAGGCAAGTTGTTAGAAGCAGTGAAAAGTTTTTATCGAGGATGTAAGGCATGTGTACGTGTAGGAAGAGAGGAAAGTGATTGGTTCTCAGTGAATGTAGGTTTGCAGCAGGGGTGTGTGATGTCTCCATGGTTGTTTAATTTGTTTATGGATGGGGTTGTTAGGGAGGTGAATGCAAGAGTTTTGGAAAGAGGGGCAAGTATGAAGTCTGTTGAGGATGAGAGAGCTTGGGAAGTGAGTCAGTTGTTGTTTGCTGATGATACAGCGCTGGTGGCTGATTCATGTGAGAAACTGCAGAAGCTAGTGACTGAGTTTGGTAAAGTGTGTGAAAGAAGAAAGTTAAGAGTAAATGTGAATAAGAGAAAGGTTATTAGGTACAGTAGGGTTGAGGGTCAAGTCAACTGGGAGGTGAGTTTGAATGGAGAAAAACTGGTGGTAGTGAAGTGTTTTAGATATCTGGGAGTGGATGTGGCAGCGGATGGAACCATGGAAGCGGAAGTGGATCATAGGGTGGGGGAGGGGGCGAAAATTCTGGGAGCCTTGAAAAATGTGTGGAAGTCGAGAACATTATCTCGGAAAGCAAAAATGAGTATGTTTGAAGGAATAGTGGTTCCAGCAGTGTTGTATGGTTGTGAGGCGTGGGCTATGGATAGAGTTGTGCGCAGGAGGATGGATGTGCTGGAAATGAGATGTTTGAGGACAATGTGTGGTGTGAGGTGGTTTGATCGAGTAAGTAACGTAAGGGTGAGAGAGATGTGTGGAAATAAAAAGAGCGTGGTTGAGAGAGCAGAAGAGGGTGTTTTGAAATGGTTTGGGCACATGGAGAGAATGAGTGAGGAAAGATTGACCAAGAGGATATATGTGTCGGAGGTGGAGGGAACGAGGAGAAGAGGGAGACCAAATTGGAGGTGGAAAGATGGAGTGAAAAAGATTTTGTGTGATCGGGGCCTGAACATGCAGGAGGGTGAAAGGAAGGCAAGGAATAGAGTGAATTGGAGCGATGTGGTATACCGGGGTTGACGTGCTGTCAGTGGATTGAATCGGGGCATGTGAAGCGTCTGGGGTAAACCATGGAAAGCTGTGTAGGTATGTATATTTTGCGTGTGTGGACGTATGTATATACATGTGTATGGGGGTGGGTTGGGCCATTTCTTTCGTCTGTTTCCTTGCGCTACCTCGCAAACGCGGGAGACAGCGACAAAGCAAAAAAAAAAAAAAAAAAAAAAAAAAAAAAAATATATATATATATATATATATATATATATATATATATATATATATATACATAAACGCCCATATGGACATACATATACTTTTCAATGTATACATACATATACATTTTTTCATACATATTCGCCATTTCCTGTGCTAGCAAAGTAGCGTTCAGAACAGAGGACTGAGCCTTAGAGGAAATATCCTCACTTGGCCCCTTCTCTGTTCCTTCTTTTGGAAAATTAAAAAAACGAGAGGGGGGATTTCAAGCCCCCCCCGCTACCTCCTCTCTTAGTTGCCTTTTACAACATGCAGGGAGTATGTGGGCAGTATTCTTTCTCCCCTATCCCCAGGATAATACACATACATACACAGACATATACATATATACACACATGTACATATTCATACTTGCCACCTTCATCCATTCCTGTCGCCATCCAGCTACACACGAAATATCAACAAATACGGACATATACTCAGACATACACATATATATACACATGTACATATTTATACTTGCTTGCCTTCATCCATTCCTGGCACCATCCTGTCCCACGGGAAGCAGCATTGCCACATTCATTCACACTAAGTCTCAAGCTGTCAATATAAATATAACTGAAAAACATTTCTTACCTGAATATGATATATGATAATGCTGGAAGAATGAGTGTCATCAAGAGTGTTGAGCAAATAAGGTAACTCTGTTTCAACAATAATATCGCGTGGTCCACATGAACTCTGAGCGGCTTCTGTACTACTAAGTGATGAAGTCGAACGGTTCAGACCATTTCTGGAGCATGAACTGCGGCCAACAGGAGCACTTTTTCTTCTAACTCTCTTGTGATCTTTAGAATGTTCCTTCTGTACATGTTCTATCCAATCTCGTGTAAGATCCGAGGTAGATGCATGTGACATTATGTCAAGCAGAGTTGTGGATGGCTGAAGGAAGACAAGATTATAATTAAGAGCTCAGTGTGCTACATATTCAGATATTTTTTCCAATATCAATATTAACTTAAAAACAGACCCCTTAAAATATTGTTTTCCTAAATTTCAGTTCCAATTATCTGTAAATCCCATCAACAACCTCTAATTCAATAAGTACTACCATGAATTATGCAGCTGACCAGTTTCTATGGCAAATCACATAATCATGAATTATAACATAACTGTTAAAAAGTTCAGAACATTTGTATTATTTCTTTTCTTTCATAGTAACAGGAACTCTCCTAAGGTCAGGTACTATTACATTTGCTAAAATTCATCATTTCCTCTAGCTTAACATCACATCACAATGGACAAAGGGGATCAGCAGAGATTTATTCACCATAATTCTTTTATTGGGAGGTAAGTTTGAATGGAGAAAAACTGGAGGAAGTAAAGTGTTTTAGATATCTGGGAGTGGATCCGGCAGCGGATGGAACCATGGAAGCGGAAGTGGATCATAGGGTGGGGGAGGGGGCGAAAATCCTGGGAGCCTTGAAGAATGTGTGGAAGTCGAGACCATTATCTCGGAAAGCAAAAATGGGTATGTTTGAAGGAATAGTGGTTCCAACAATTTTGTATGGTTGCGAGGCGTGGGCTATAGATAGAGTTGTGTGCAGGAGGATGGATGTGCTGGAAATGAGATGTTTGAGGACAATGTGTGGTGTGAGGTGGTTTGATCGAGTAAGTAACGTAACGGTAAGAGAGATGTGTGGAAATAAAAAAAGCGTGGTTGAGAGAGCAGAAGAGGGTGTTTTGAAATGGTTTGGGCACATGGAGAGAATGAGTGAGGAAAGATTGACCAAGAGGATATATGTGTCGGAGGTGGAGGGAACGAGGAGAAGTGGGAGACCAAATTGGAGGTGGAAAGATGGAGTGAAAAAGATTTTGTGTGATCGGGGCCTGAACATGCAGGAGGGTGAAAGGAGGGCAAGGAATAGAGTGAATTGGATCGATGTGGTATACCGGGGTTGACGTGCTGTCACTGGATTGAATCAGGGCATGTGAAGCGTCTGGGGTAAACCATGGAAAGCTGTGTAGGTATGTATATTTGCGTGTGTGGACATGTATGTATATACATGTGTATGAGGGTGGGTTGGGCCATTTCTTTCGTCTGTTTCCTTGCGCTACCTCGCAAAAGCGGGAGACAGCGGAAAAAAAAAAAACATTCTATTAACTATCTGATTTAATGCATCTACTGAAACAATGTCCATATCTCCTTACCCTGGTATCATATAATAATCTTCTTAAAGCAGCTACTTCTCTTTTCAGGCTCCTGATTGTGGCTGTTCCAGAGTCAAGATTCACCACAGGCATGTTGACAATGCAACGTGCACGGGTAGCATACCTAAGCGTAGCAACACTCTCAGCAAAGCAGGTACTAGAGGGGGACAAGGCTGGAAGGGCAAAGAAGAGCTGTAATTACAAGACATACATAACTGTCGATGATGTGAACAGAATATGCAAAATGACAACTTCAAAATATGGATGAGGTTTAATTATCATTTTCTAATAAACTTTTCTATATAGTTTTGTAAATGAAAGTAACTGAAGCATCTGACATGAATAGTGAACAACCTGTATTCTGTAGCTACAGCCATGAATCAAGTGATTCCTTAAATCAACTCATTCCTGTTGTAATACTATACAAAGTCTCATTACTCATTTGACATGATTACTGTGTTTTCAGGCACACCTCACAATACCTGTGCACTCACAGTTTGTCCACTACATATATATATATATATATCATAAAAGACAATATATAACACATTTGATCTTGAACAGAACTGGTGATAATAAATGAAAATCACACAAACTCCGTAGCTTATTTAGACTACGGCGTCAATTAAATATCTTTTTTTCTTTCTTTCAAACTATTCGCCATTTCCCACGTCAGCGAGGTAGCGTTGAGAAAATATCTTTTTTCTTTCTTTCAAACTATTCGCCATTTCCCACGTTAGCGAGGTAGCGTTAAGAACAGAGGACTGGACCTTTAAGGGAATATCCTCACCTGGCCCCCTTCTCTGTTCCTTCTTTTGGAAAATTAAAAAAAATGAGAGGGGGAGGATTTCCAGCCACCCACTCCCTCCCCTTTTAGTCTCCTTTTACGACATGCAAGGAATACATGGGAAGTACTCTTTCTCCCCTATCCCCAGGGATATTTTCATTAAAAGATACCACAGTTTTGCCTTTTACTGCTTATTTGTCATTATGGCAGTTTTTGTAATGCATTTGGTATGGCAAGGCTCCCTTCTAAACATCTATCTATGACAAGTCTTTCACACAAAAAATATTACAAACTACATTCTAAAGCCAAACTGAGGAACTCCTTCCATTCATTCCTATAATAACAGTAACACATCTCAGTATCAAAATGAGTTGATTACTTTCAAAGTCCACTTCATCTCCTGCATGACATTCATTTCATCAAACACATATTACATAAGACCAACACACACACAAACATTGTGGCATCAGCATGTTGGTAGTAAATGAGAATTTAAAAATATCCATAAGCTCAGGTTTAACTGTGATAACATTCTAACTATGTTTACTTTACAGGATGTTTGACAAAGTTATGACTCAGTACTTACTTGCAATCATAACAGTTTTTGCATTGCCTCCTAAAGTGTCTTTTAATAGCCAGGTGAGGACTGAATCTCTATAAGGTATAAATGGCAGCCTTGAACTCCTCCTCTGACTATCTGGAGGCATCCCTTCAGTTGCTGTGATAGTAGCGTGGGACTGGGTATATGTTTGGCGAGATGCAGTGCTGCTCAAGGAGAGGTTAGACCCAAGCAGAGATCCAGCTATGGTTGAGCCTAATGCTGCTCCTCGTTCAGCTGAAGGATACAGTTTATTAAAGGTGAGAAAGACATAAGGCAATCTGGTCATAACCTGTAAAGTTGTATTTGAAATCTTTTCTGAAGTCATTTCATAAGTATGGGTATACAATATAAAGATATAAATAGGTATCATGCATGAAACATAAAGTGAATCTGACTATTAGTAATACCTCACGATGCATAATTTATAATTAAAGGGAAACTTTTCCTCATATTCATTATTTAACAGCATGCAGTACATTTTTAATTTCCTGTTTATGTGGATTAAAACAGTTTACAATCAAAGCAATACCTTAATTTCATCAATTTCTGTAATGTACGATATATTAGTAAGAAATAATGAATTTTTCATAAGGTTTAAATGTTTCTTTCTTATATTTTTTCCAATGCCTTTAATGATTTTCAGCCATTCATATGAATTAAATGACAAAGATTTCCAAACATTCACAAACATATCACTTTCTCACATTTTTTCAAATGAATCATATCATGAAATCACACATTTCTATACAATCATATCCATGAGTATCTTTTCAAAAAAATTTTTGCATACCATTTCCACTTCAAACCATTTCCTTCAAACATACCCATTTTTGCTTTCCGAGATAATGTTCTCGACTTCCACACATTCTTCAAGGCTCCCAGGATTTTCGCCCCCTCCCCCACCCTATGATTCACTTCCGCTTCCATGGTTCCATCCGCTGCCACATCCACTCCCAGATATCTAAAACACTTTACTTCCTCCAGTTTTTCTCCATTCAAACTTACCTCCCAATTGACTTGACCCTCAACCCTACTGTACCTAATAACCTTGCTCTTATTCACATTTACTCTCAACTTTCTTCTTTCACACACTTTACCAAACTCAGTCACCACCTTCTGCAGTTTCTCACATGAATCAGCCACCAGCGCTGTATCATCAGCGAACAACAACTGACTCACTAACCAAGCTCTCTCATCCACAACAGACTGCATACTCGCCCCTCTTTCCAAAGCCCTTACATTCACCACCCCAACAACCCCATCCATAAACAACTTAAACAACCATAGAGACATCACACACCCCTGCCGCAAACCTACATTCACTGAGAACCAATCACTTTCCTCTCTTCCTACTCATACACATGCCTCACATCCTCGATAAAAACTTTTCACTGCTTCTAAAAACTTGCCTCCCACATCATATATTTTCAATACCTTCCACAAAGCACCTCTATCAACTCCATCATATGCCTTCTCCAGATCCATAAATGCTACATACAAATCCATTTGCTTTTCTAAGTATTTCTCACATACATTCTTCAAAGCAAACACCTGATCCACACATCCTCTACCACTTCTGAAACCATGCTGCTCTTCCCCAATCTGATGCTCTGTATATGACTTCACCCTCTCAATCAATGCTCTCCCATATAATTTCCCAGGAATACTCAACAAACTTATACCTCTGTAATTTGAGCACTCACTTTGCCTTTGTAAAATAGCACTATGCAAGCATTCCATCAATCCTCAGGCACCTCATCATGAGTCATACATACATTAAATAACCTTACCAACCAGTCAACAATACAATCAACCCCTTTTTTAATAAATTCCACTGCAATACCATCCAAACCCATTGCCTTGCTGGCTTTCATCTTCCGCAAAGCTTTTACCACTTCTTCTCTCTTTACCAAATCATTCTCTCTAACCCTCTCACTTTGCACACCATCTCGACCAAAACACCCTATATCTGCCACTCTATCATCAAACACATTCAACAAACCTTCAAAATACTCACTCCATCTCCTTCTCATATCACCACTACTTGTTATCACCTCTCCATTAGCCCCCTTCACTGATGATTCCATTTGTTCCCTTGTCTTATGCACTTTATTTACCTCCTCCCAAAACATCTTTTTATTCTCCCAACAATTTAATGATACTCTCTCACCCCAACTCTCATTTGCCCTCTTTTTCACCTCTTCCACCTTTCTCTTGACCTCCTGCCTCTTTCTTTTATACATCTCCCAGTCATTTGCATTATTTCCCTGCAAAAATCATCCAAATGCCTCTCTCTTCTCTTTCATTTAAAAACCTCTCTCAATAAATGGTTCTCCCTCTTCAACAGGATATTTCCAGCTTGCAATGAGAAAGCCACTTTCAAGCTTTATCATGGGAGTGTTATATTTCCCTAAAAATTTGGACTTTACAATCCCTGTTATGGCTACTCTTTAGGTGTTAACTCCCTTTCTTATGCTCTTCTGATTCAAAACAGGTCTCTCTATAGTGAAAAGTTGTCAGACAACAAATTCCATCTACTGATGAAATCATAAAATTCATACCGGCCTGGTAAGAAAATTACTTCAGATATCATAGACAAACAAGCCATCTCTATACTTAATGCATACACACCTACATGGACATTTCCCAGGTCACTAGTGTGGCAAGAGAAATTTCCATTTCTAATTTTTCTTTTTCAAACCCACTTGCCTTGCCTTACTTTAGTGAAGCAACTTTCAGAAGCAGAGGATCAAGTCTTTAAGAAACAATCCTTGCTTAACTCCTTGTTTCTAAAAAAGTGATAACTCACAATGGTAATATTTCTAGCCTGTTCTACGCCTCTCTTAGTTGCTTACTCCAGCATACAGGAGATACAGGGAGAAAATTCTTTCTCCAGTATACCAAGGAATAAATGTACAAATATGCTACTTAAAATAATGCTATTGATAAGCCACAGGAATTAATAACAGCTGGGGTGGATAGTACAGTTATCAACATATCCTCTTATAGCAATAAGTAAATGTGTGTCATTCATATTTTCTATGCTTCTGTCTGTTGTTCATTCATAGATAATTTTCATCAATGAAATTATTTTCATTAATATTCATAATTCACAAGATGATTTTCAGGCTGCAGCAAATCACTTTCACATAACAATGTATACAAAGTTGACTCTCAAATAATATCAGTGACAAGTTTTAAACAGTACTAGGAAAGCTCATTTATCAAGCAAATGAAATTCATAATTTTCATAATGGTACAGTTCAAGACTTAGGTGAAATCATATTCTGAATTAAAGTAATAAGCTTAAGATCTCCAGTAATATTGTAAATCAACTGCTTGACAAACATAAAACAAGATTTAAAAACTAGAATTTCATTGTAATGCTTTCACAAGGAATTCAACCAAGTTCTTTATACTATGCTCAGTCATCATTTGAATTTTATGAAGATACTTCATTGTATATGCTTAAGTACTGTAATGACACTTCTTTGCAAAAGCAGTAAATAATGCTGGATTCAAAGTAATTATACCTAATTTTATGCTGCTAGAAATAAAAAAGTTCACTTAACGAACTATAACATCGATAGCCACAGGATACGAATACAAATCTCCTAACTACAAATCATATTCAACAGAACACTAATAATAGCGTAAGAGCAAGAATAGGCATGCAGATTTTGAAACCCTAAGACCTACCACAGCAGACACAGCCTCGGGCCTTGTGGACAGCTGTACAAGGATATAAGACAATCAGTACTACAGCAAGTTTCTACTTCCATTATTCCCATCCTAGAAAATACTGTACAGTGATCTTATCAAAAACTATGTATCAACATCAAATACAAGTCGTGGATGCACAGAGAAACGAGAGTTGGAGGGATGAAAATGAAGAGCCAATGAGTAACATACACATATACAAGAAAGATCTACAGGGACCAAATATTGGTAAGCACTGAAAAGGATTCAACATATTATCAGAAAATGAAAGTGAAATAGAAAATTTACATGCTACTATGAAAAAACGTTCAATGTTAATTGCAGATCAGGTGTTCAGGGACATACCATTAGAAATTATTCTCCTTGTGACCCCACCATGTGGATACAGACATACAATAATAATTAATGATGATAATCAATTATGATACATATGGAGGGACATACAGGAAAAATGAGACTGCCCACAGAACAGTTAGTATTAACATGTAATATTTCTACTGTACGTTAATGCCATCATCCATGTGTGAGTAAACAAATAATAAATTAATATTACAGTGCCTTCTAACATGCTCATCATTAAATTTATAAAATAAGACTGAAACTAGTGACCAGAAAGGAATTATGTTAAGCTCTTACATATTCTTTCTTTTCTTTCAAACTATTCGCCATTTCCCGCATTAGCGAGGTAGCGTTAAGAACAGAGGACTGGGCCTTTGAGGGAATACCCTCACCTGGCCCAATTCTCTGTTCCTTCTTTTGGAAAATTAAAAAAAAAACGAGAGGGGAGGATTTCCAGCCCCCCGCTCCCTCCCCTTTTAGTCGCCTTCTACGACACGCAGGGAATACGTGGGAAGTATTCTTTCTCCCCTATCCCCAGGGATAATTATCAAGGATATTATCAAGGTATATTCTAGAGAAAATATGAAAAATAAATTATGACAACATAATGAAACATTTTCAATAATTTCAAAGAATATAAGAACCATTTTTCTTCTTTGTACTAATTACAAAGCATATAATAAAACAGTAAGAAACTTATCAAAATGATGTTTGATGTAAAAATACTATATCAACCAATATCAGTCCATCATATTACCTAATGCCGAAATGACATTGCCAAGGGTTACGAGAGAACGGTTGATGCTGGCACCTTCAGTCAAGCGCGTCTTGTCCACTTCCTCACTGGCTCGTTCACTATGAAAAGCAAAGTGAAATCAGGTACAATGTTAAGACTTAAATTCCACCTAGAGTTCAGTTTTAGGTCTTTATATAGGTATACTTCCCAAACCTTGGTCGACTTTGTACAGTTTGTCATAAATACTAAACTTCTATCTTTGCATGACATATTTTAAGGTTACATAATCCATGGTGGAATTTGAACAAAATGTTCCATTAAGGAATAATGAAAATTTTTGTTACATTCTAGTAGACATATACTTCTTGAAATTCATTAAAAGAACTTCATGTTACAACCAACGAACCTCCCAGCTAGATCAACTAGTGTGAGAGTGGATCGAGTGTGTGCTGCTGGTTGAGTAACATCCAAGGTCAACAAGGCATGTGACCTCGAGGAGTGGGCATGGGAGGCTGTTGGGGCTACACTGCGACTTGCTCGCCCACGCTCTAGTAATGACCATGCAGCACCCGCATCTGTTACTGGATGGCGTGTCACACCTATGAATGAAACGTAACACAAACAAATCAAGTATTTTAGTTACTCTAAAGACACTAAAATGTTCCCACATACAAAGGAACAGCACATTCTACTTATAAAGGCTTGATCTGTTAAGATGGTATTTCTCTTTTTGCCAGTTCTCACATTAAGTTAATCAATAAAGAACTTGTGTAATTACTAACAAGAAAGACTGCATGGGATTCCTGCTGTTAAAAGGCAACGACAAAAAATCTCATTTTCGAAGGTACTGATAAATGATGTTGTCAACGCATCATCTTACCTAATTCTAGGACTGTATACCTTGCCTTACACATACTTTATTGTTCTGGATGCCTTCTAACCCAACAGCTCATGCTCTGACCAAACTTCCATGATGCCTCCTTGCCAATCATGCAAATGAAGACACCATCCTAAAGACATCTGCAACTACCTCATCTTGCTTGATCTGATTTTTTTTTTTTTTTTTTTGCTTTGTCGCTGTCTCCCGCGTTTGCGAGGTAGCGCAAGGAAACAGACGAAAGAAATGGCCCAACCGACCCCCATACACATGTATATACATACGTCCACACACGCAAATATACATACCTACACAGCTTTCCATGGTTTACCCCAGACGCTTCACATGCCTTGATTCAATCCACTGACAGCACGTCAACCCCGGTATACCACATCGTTCCAATTCACTCTATTCCTTGCCCTCCTTTCACCCTCCTGCATGTTCAGGCCCCGATCAGACAAAATCTTTTTCACTCCATCTTTCCACCTCCAATTTGGTCTCCCTCTTCTCCTCGTTCCCTCCACCTCCGACACATATATCCTCTTGGTCAATCTTTCCTCACTCATTCTCTCCATGTGACCAAACCATTTCAAAACACCCTCTTCTGCTCTCTCAACCACGCTCTTTTTATTTCCACACATCTCTCTTACCCTTACGTTACTTACTCGATCAAACCACCTCACACCACACATTGTCCTCAAACATCTCATTTCCAGCACATCCATCCTCCTGCGCACAACTCTATCCATAGCCCACGCCTCGCAACCATACAACATTGTTGGAACCACTATTCCTTCAAACATACCCATTTTTGCTTTCCGAGATAATGTTCTCGACTTCCACACATTCTTCAAGGCTCCCAGAATTTTCGCCCCCCTCCCCCACCCAATGATCCACTTCCGCTTCCATGTTTCCATCCGCTGCCAGATCCACTCCCAGATATCTAAAACACTTCGCTTCCTCCAGTTTTTCTCCATTCAAACTCACCTCCCAATTGACTTGACCCTCAACCCTACTGTACCTAATAACCTTGCTCTTATTCACATTTACTCTTAACTTTCTTCTTTCACACACTTTACCAAACTCAGTCACCAGCTTCTGCAGTTTCTCACATGAATCAGCCACCAGCGCTGTATCATCAGCAAACAACAACTGACTCACTTCCCAAGCTCTCTCATCCCCAACAGACTTCATACTTGCCCCTCTTACCAAAACTCTTGCATTCACCTCCCTAACAACCCCATCCATAAACAAATTAAACAACCATGGAGACATCACACACCCCTGCCGCAAACCTACATTCACTGAGAACCAATCACTTTCCTCTCTTCCTACACGTACACATGCCTTACATCCTCGATAAAAACTTTTCACTGCTTCTAACAACTTGCCTCCCACACCATATATTCTTAATATCTTCCACAGAGCATCTCTATCAACTCTATCATATGCCTTCTCCAGATCCATAAATGCTACATACAAATCCATTTGCTTTTCTAAGTATTTCTCACATACATTCTTCAAAGCAAACACCTGATCCACACATCCTCTACCACTTCTGAAACCACACTGCTCTTCCCCAATCTGATGCTCTGTACATGCCTTCACCCTCTCAATCAATACCCTCCCATATAATTTGCCAGGAATACTCAACAAACTTATACCTCTGTAATTTGAACACTCACTCTTATCCCCTTTGCCTTTGTACAATGGCACTATGCACGCATTCCGCCAATCCTCAGGCACCTCACCATGAGTCATACATACATTAAATAACCTTACCAACCAGTCAACAATACAGTCACCCCCTTTTTTAATAAATTCCACTGCAATACCATCCAAACCTGCTGCCTTGCCGGCTTTCATCTTCCGCAAAGCTTTTACTACCTCTTCTCTGTTTACCAAATCATTTTCCCTAACCCTCGCACTTTGCACACCACCTCGACCAAAACACCCTATATCTGCCACTCTATCATCAAACACATTCAACAAACCTTCAAAATACTCACTCCTTCTCACATCACCACAACTTGTTATCACCTCCCCATTTGCGCCCTTCACTGAAGTTCCCATTTGCTCCCTTGTCTTACGCACTTTATTTACCTCCTTCCAGAACATCTTTTTATTCTCCCTAAAATTTAATGATACTCTCTCACCCCAACTCTCATTTGCCCTTTTTTTCACCTCTTGCACCTTTCTCTTGACCTCCTGTCTCTTTCTTTTATACGTCTCCCACTCAATTGATCTGGTACATTATATAAATAGGTTCTTATCCTATCTTGTTTTCAATTTCTTTAATGAACAGTCCTTAGCATCCCTACTGGTTACAGGTCCTGTCTAAAGAGATTTTGAATCCTGTATGTTTACAGTGTATTTTCTTTTTGTGCTTATTGCACCTTTTATTTTCAATGTAATGAGCCAACAGGGAGCTATTTTTGAGTGCAGATTTGCCAACCATGTCTTCCAGAATTTTCCAAGTGTAATCACAATATATTTCTCCTATCTGCTCTTAAGTCATAGCATAAACACTTTTATTCATTTAAGCAAAGGAATAACCGAATTATATTTGTCTAATTTCTTAGTGTCCTCTTCTGATGAGATGTCCTTACTCATTCTGGCATCATCTGCAAAGGATATGATATCGTAGTTTGTGCTTTTCATCAGAGACAGTAGGGGTATAAACACAGTTCCTTAGGGAACTGAGCTGTTAACCTTGGAAGCAGAGAAAATTTTCCAATTTGCAGCTTATTGTAATCAATTAGATAAGAAATCTTATGCTGTCCATCTTCCCTTCTTTCCAGCTGTTATTCCCATTTAATAGATATGTGTGCTATGATGCCTAGGTCACATCTGTCAAAGGCTTTTGTAAAGTCTATCACATCAACATCTAGCTTTTGGCTCAAGCCACTACAAATTTTTTCACAGTTATCATGCAACTGAGAAAGGCATGTTCTTCCCAACCTGAGATAACATTGCTCAGGATTAAGTTCAGTAAAATGTTTGATTTCATGATGTTGGTCATCTTGCATCTTGGGAATCTTAAAAATTCTAATGACATGTGATGTCAGTGTTATTGTTCATATGTTTTCTAGAGCTGTCTTGTTGCTTGAGTCATCTCCAAACATTTTGGGATTATGACAAAGTCCAGGTTCTCTTACCATAGGACGTTTAGTGCCCAAACTAATGATGCTTTATACTTTGCCAGACTGCAAGAATCCCAAAAGCCTGGCCCTAGAGCAGAATGTACGGTCTATGAACCTCTCAAAGTCCTGTGCTGCAGTGTTGAAGTCAACTATGCATATCATGAGGAATAACTTGTTCATGTCAGATGAATCGTTCATCTTCAAAGTAACTTCTGGTCCAATGAACACTAATTCATACCGCTCTTTAGCATCTCACCCATCTCCATGCTGTCACGCATTGTTTGAGTTCTCTCTCGACTAAAATATAACTTTGCAAACTTCTGTATATTGTCTGCATTCACAAGTTTGTTATCTAGCTTACTCCCCTCATTCACAACTCTGATACTATGGGAATAATCTTTTACACCTACCCAACTTTCTTCTCTCTAAATTTCTTGCTCTGAACTCTGGTTGCTCTTTCTTGGCTTCTTTTAAGGAGTAATCCCTGTCCACATTAATTAATTGGTAGAAAGGTTGTGGTCAAGTCTACCCTTATGTGTCTCTTTTCCATGGTGATCAATTCTATAGCCTCTAAACTCTCCCTCTAACTCAGTTCTCTATTTCAAGTACCATCTTCCTTGCCCACCTCTAGATCTTCTCAGTTAGTTTTTTGTTTCTTTAAGTGAGGTAACTAAACTTCAGATGCACACTCTAATTTAGGTCTAATATATGTTGCATTAGTTTATTGAACATTTTGTTTCTGTTCTTAAATATAATGCTGATATCAATCAGCATATGGTTTGCCTCTTAAACAATTTTCCTGATGTGGTGTTCTGGTGGCTAATCAGGTAAAATTTCATCCTTCAATTGCCTTTCAGTTGCAGATTCATGTGTGCTTGGGTTAAACATTATCACTCATGTACAAGACCAACTTTAAGGTTTGTCCATGTCCCTTTTCAAGGTGATACATTCCTCTTAATTCCATTCTTCTTGTATGACCTTATTATTACTGACATATATTCAGATACATATCCAGTCCTGCACACCTGGACAACACAACAGAAATATTTCTAGTACTATCTCACCTTAATATTCTCAGCACTCAATTCTTTGTCCTTCCAACCCAAACCATCCCTGGGTCTGTGCAGGTGGTGATTCCTTTCTCTCATGATGTGATCAGGGTTGATACTAAGTTTTAAAGTATTTTCCATGTGTAAATGCTCATGTACCTCATCCTTCTTTGTTCCAGGAACACATTCTTTGGAACCTGAGCCATTTTCAGTGGTCTACCCCAGCAATCTCCGAGATCCAACAGGTGAATTTGTTATGGGCCTCTGCTCGTGTTTGTATGCCACATCCTTAGTGTGAGTTACACAAATGGAAGGAATACTCAGGCATGGATAGGACTTGAGTCTTCCAAAACAGTATGAAGGGGCTTGGGCCATGTGTTTCACATGAAACATTCTCAGGATCTACAGTGATAATGCACTAACTCTTGCTGCAAGTGCTGGGTTTTATGTTAGGGTGATCAACAGCTGCTTATAACGACTCTAATGCCTTCCACCTTATCTTCCTCTCATATGGGAATATATTTAGCTCATTCAAATGAGACTACAGTTAATCAGCTGGAGGTCACTTTGATGGTAGATTGCCTTACACTTGTCAAAGTTAATAGCTAAGATGTCTGTGGTGTCTCAGGTGCAGACAGTTCAATTCTTCATATAGCAATTCAGCATCCCATATGGTCTAAGCTTCCCTTCCCATGTCTGTGTTATCCAAAAATAATAACAGAAGAGATAACTCATTTATGTCACTGATAAGAAAAAAAAACTTGCAAGCATCCTAGTCCACACCCCAGAGAAACACTACAGTGGACAAGGATAGGCAAAGAAAGGACAATATCTACATGGTATTTTGCCACATTACGGAGAAGGCATGGAGCCATCAGTCCAGCCTCCCCACAACTCCATCCTTTCTAGCCAGAATCTGTGAGACATCTTGTTGAAAGCCTTGGTAAAACCGAGGTGGATGACATCTACTTTGTGTTCATTTTTGAGTCCCTTAATAACAAACATGAAGACCAGTAATGGGGGTCTAGGATGACATGACTTCCCAGGACCCACATTCCTGTTCAAAGTGGTGATTTGCCTAAAGGAGGATAGTGAGCTGCTTCTTCAAGGCCTTCCAAAAATATTTTGATTATATGTGAGTTAAGGATCCCATTGGACAGTAACTGCTTTATGCATCACTATCGCCCTTGAGGAGAGGCTCCACAATGGTTAGCCTGAGGATAGATAGAATTGTGGAGGGAGCCAATGACTGTGTCCAGATGATGCATAGAGCACTTGCTTAATGCTTGGCAACTCTTTTCAAGGAAGATTTTCCATGTCTGTCTGATCCAAGTACTAAGGTGAGGTTCAGTCAAGTTATGGCTTCTCCTATGGACTCTTAGGTGATCATCACTTCCCAATCAGTATTGCTTCTGGTTCCAGATTGGTAATAAGTCCTTAATAAATCCACCTGGCCCATCTTTGGACTGGGTTGGATACTACATATATACCCTATCAAACTGCCTAGACAGCATCTTGCACATGAAAGGTGGGTCATCCTCCATTCTTCAATCTAGTTTTTGAAGGGGGTCTATGAAGGAAGTGAGTCACTTGTTGTTTAATGATGACAAAACACTGGTGACCTAGTCAAGTGAGAAACTGCAGAAGTTGGTGACTTAGTTTGGAGAAGTATGAAAGGAGGAAGTTGAAAGTAAAAATCAATAAAAGCAAGGTTATTAGGTTTAGCAGGGTTGAGGGACATACTAGTTGGGGAGTAAGTTTGTATGAAGAAAATTTAGAGGAAGTGAAATGTTTTAAAAATCTGGGAGTGGACATGGCAGCAAATGGAACCATGGAATGGAAGTAAATCACAGGGTAGGTTAGGGGGGGTTGAAAGTTCTAGAAACATTAAAGAATTTGTGGAAAGAGAGAGGTCAATATCTGGGAGGGTGAAAATGGGTCTTTTGAAAGTTTAGTAGTTCAAATGATGTTGCATGGATGCAAGGCAGGGCTACAGATAAGGATGTGTGGAGGACATTGGATGTGTTGGAAATGAAATTTCTGAGGACTTTATGTGGTACGAGGTGGTTTGATCAAGTAGGGAAAGAGGAAGAGAGAGGTGTAGTAATAAGAAGAGTGTAAGTGAAGAGCTGAAGAGGACATGCTGAAGGGAATGAGCGAAGAAAGGTTGACAAAGAGGATATATGTGTCAGAGGTGGAGGGGATGAGGAGAATGGGAAGACCAAATTGGAAGTAGAAGGATGGAGTGATAAAGAATTGTAATGATTGGAGCTTGAACATGCAGGTGCATGAAAGGTGTGTACAGAATAGAGCAAACTGGAATGATGTGGTATACAGTGGGTGACTTACTATCAATGGACTGAACCAGGGAACGTGAAGCAGCTGAGGGAAACCATAGAGAGGTCTGTGGGGTTTGACTATGGAAAGGAGCTGTGGTTTTGGTGCACTGCATATGACAGATAAAGAGTGGATTTAAGCAAATGCTCACATCTATTTTTCAACCAACTGAAAAAAAAAAAGTCAAGACAGAAGTAGAGGGGCCAAAAAATGAAATAAAGAATTGTAGAGAGAAATGATAATCTTTGAAGAACATGAAATAAGTTTTGGAATGAGTGGAAGATCAAGTAAATGTGAGAATATAAAAAAAAATCATACGAAAAAGGGCAAACCCTTTGCTTGCTTTTAGGGTAGTGGTTCTTAAACCAAACAAGATCATCTTCATATGATTACATGACCTCTTAAACATACTAAAAACATATTTACAGACAGCATTAATTTTGCAAGTTGAAAAAAACAAATAAAGAGCCAAGATTCCTTTAAGGTACCCTGCACTCACCACAAGTTGCAAATTTCTCTGCAAAAGAAACTACCTAGTCAGAACCCACGCCTTACAGTATGTGAAAGCCCAATAATCCAATATCAACTGTTATCATGAACGAAAGGACAACAAACGTTTGAGGACATGTCTGACATCACTAGCATGAAAGTCAAGTTGTGAAAAGAAAGCATTAAGAGAATAAAATTTAACGAACTATGAAGTACTCTATATCTGTGTTGATGAATATGGCACGCATGTTTGGAAAAATATAAATCATAATTCATAATTTTATCTCAAATGTTTATCATGCAAGAACGAAGTTCATGTAAAGAATTATTTGTCTACGGAATATAAGCAAAATTTACAATAACCCCAGGGGTTGAGGAAGGATAGTACATCGAGCAAAGACAGGGGGGTCTTTGACTCAGAGCCAGGGATAGCTCCTTTCATGGCCTGAACTTGAATGGAGTGTGCATGTTTGTGAACTTGCAACTGACCATGAGCAAGTCATGTTCCTTCACTTGACTGAAGTTGTCTTAGTGATATTCTGAACCATGATCTTCCTGCAAATAACAGTACAGTGTGTGTGTGTGTGTGTGTGTGTGTAATGAACTTAACTTATGGTAAGAAATATTCCAGTCCTTGATTGACAGTTCATAGCCTTAACTCGACACGAGTATGTCTGTGCAATGTGCCACTGACCATTTTGAACGTTTTGTTCCTCGAGTTGATCGAAGCTGTCCAATTGATAATTATACGCAACTATGATTTCCCTACAAATAATCTTACATGAGACTTTGTGTGTGTGGGTGTGTGTGCAATGACCTTAACTTATGGCAAGAAATATTCCTGTCCATGGTTAACAGTAAGGGCGAACATTTGTAATATGAGTAAGAACAGAAAACACTTGCCCTAGTACAGCAATAACTGAAACACTTAAGAATGAAAATGAGTGAATGAGACTGCACGCAAGGCGTTGCTGACTATGGTTGATATAGGCAAATATTTAGAAAAAAAATAATCTGATAGCATCCATTGCTAAAGTCTCACCATCAACATAAGGGCCTGTGTGAGGATGTTCACGGACACGTAAAGACCTCCCTGGGTCAGATGCAGTGAGCAGGTCACGTACGCGCTCATTGTAGATCTCTACCAGGCTGGAAAGAACAAAAATTACGCATATAAAGTATTGCGAATTAGCTTCTTAACCAATCAATTAAGCAAGAAACCCTTATCATGCATAAACTTTGGTTGTCAGGCTGGAAACCATGTTATATTTTGCATTTTTTTTTTTTGTCGCAGTTATAGGCTTCAATATTTCATGAAATACCTGGAAACGTGAACAAGCAAAAAAAAACTGGAATTTTTTTTTCAAAATACAATGAGCCTTAACGGTAACTAATATCACATCTTTGAGCATTTCATAATTAACATACCATGACGATTCTTGTAACTGCACCTGAATAAACATTTACTCATGATTAACATATGATATTTCGCACCTGCACCTGATTAAAGATTACTCGCCAGTTCTGTCTGATTTGTTACTGACGGACAAAAAGAAAAGCAAAAGCAGCACTGAATATAGGTATTCATCACTTAAGATTGTAAAATATTTGTAAACAGTGGGATGAAAACCAATGAAAAGTTATTTACCAAAGCATAAACTAAGTTATTTTACGCCACATACCTCAGGGTCAGAGAGAAGTCCTGGGCACACAAATCATCAGGGCTGTACCTCTTCTGTAGCCGCGTCAGTAAACCCTGGCAGATCCGTGGCGCCAACCCCGGAGCTTCCTGTACAATGAAGGTAAAGTGTAATATTGCTACTTATATCTAAAAGTAAAGTGTAATATTGCTACTTATATCTAAAAGCAAAGTGTAATATTGCTACTTATATCTGAAAGTAAAGTGTAATATTGCTACTTATATCTAAAAGTAAAGTGTAATATTGCTACTTATATCTGAAAGTGTAATATTGCTAATCATATCTGAAAGCAAAGAGGAATATTGCTACTTATATCTGAAAGTAAAGTGTAATATTGCTACTTATATCTAAAAGTAAAGTGTAATATTGCTACTTATATCTGAAAGTGTAATATTGCTAATTATATCTGAAAGCAAAGAGGAATATTGCTACTTATATCTGAAAGTAAAGTGTAATATTGCTACTTACATCTGAAAGTAAAGAGTAATATTGCTACTTATATCTGAAAGTAAAGTGTAATACTGCTACTTATATCTGAAAGTAAAGTGTAATACTGCTACTTATATCTTATGCTCTCATGGTCACTACTTCTGAATCCAAATAATGACAGGGAAATCATCCGATCTCCAACACAATCTCATCTAAATTATGTACCATGGTTGAGTTGGTGATATATTATTAAGGTTTTGGCTGTCAAACACAGAAGTTAACATTTACATCATGCCAACCTGACACAATCCCAAGAACAGAGAAACTTAGAAATGGTAAGCTACACTACAAAGAAATAAATTTAAGCCGTGTCGATAATATGGTCAAGTCCTCACCAAGAAATATGGCCATACAAAGTATAACGACATACGTAATTGGTAATTTGTTAGACTGCCAAAATTGCAGTTCAACAGAGAAGCCTCGCCCTACAAAGTGTCAGGAATACTACGAACAACATACGTACGAACGAACATAAAACCTTGAGTTCAACATATGCATACACGTACGTGAACAAACATAATATTCATTCTTTACATGAAATTTTTTCTAGCAAGAAAGATCGGTTAACATCTGGAAATATATTCCTATTTGTCATAACATAAAGCTTAACCACTTTTTTTTCTATACAACTTATCACAGCGATCAATTTTAGTCTAACCTTTGTTGAGGTCTCATATTTTTTTCCTCGAAATATTTCAGTACACTATTCAATAATTGGTTTATCCTTTCATAAGTACCTTTCTGTATTAATGTACAGATACACATCCTTCATTTACTACTGAGAAACACAAATACTAACCACGTTATGTCTTCCTCCGTAAGTTCCACAAACACCAACCATATTTGCGTTTAAACAATTCTGAGGGATCGTGGACGTTATTCCCTTTCATCAAGCCGTTTTAGAAAATCACATCCCCTTACTTAATACGCAAGTTTCGTTGCTTTGGAAGACTCTTCTATCCCTTTAAAGCCTAGAGCTTAACTGCCACCTACAGCTCACACTATGCTACTTATTTGGGAAGACTGTTTGAGGCCACAGGCCTC
This sequence comes from Panulirus ornatus, assembly GCF_036320965.1. NCBI lineage: Eukaryota > Metazoa > Arthropoda > Malacostraca > Decapoda > Palinuridae > Panulirus > Panulirus ornatus. Next base: position 25,261,108 of record NC_092240.1, read on the forward strand.
CAGGTCACACCTTGTAGCTATCTACACGGTGAATTATTGAAGTTCTTCCTTAGCAGTCTATGGTATCTTTTTTTTTTATACTAGCAGGCAAAAGTTGAGTGAGTTTCTTCAGATTCCAAACGATTACAACACCATTCTCTCTGGTATATATGTATCTTCTAATTTCAGAGGTGAAATTTACGTTTTTCCTGATATGCAAACAGGCAATAATTTTCAATAGTACATGACGGAAACTGTGCTTTCCAAGATTTCATGTAACAAACTACGATATTACTCCTGCCTGCACTCACAATGTACATTTTAGTGCTTTCAGTCCCCACCAGCTTTGACTTTTGACAGAGTTAGGTTGCTATATATATGATCTTGACACATTTCTTAATATCAAGACAAAAAAAATAAGCTTGAGAAACTAAGTACTTTGAAATAAAATGATGTTTAGTCTCTTTTCTTAGATGTCTGCTAAACCCAGCCAGACATTTCTAAGTATGGTACAGTTGATCTCTTGGGCTAACTGAAGGTAAGGTTATCAGACGAAACTACATTTAAATCTCTTATATTTTTCGTTCTTGTTCTGGATTTGTTCATGTCACTTCTCCCATGATAAAAGATCTGAAACTCGATATCATTACACAGCATATTCTAAGTGATTTAGCTTACGCAGATATTTGATTTATTAAATCTTATTTACGTTCTCTTTCTCAATAATATTCTACCATTAGATTGTAACTCACTATCCGTCGTGACACTGTTAATCTGTATCGCTTATACTGTTTTCCCTTACTTATTGTGTTATATGTACTCTGGGTTTTTCCGAGTTTCTTTCTTACATACATGTAGTTCACGTTTTACATCTTATATCCAAGTTTTGTGACGATTTTTCTCTACTGTAGATTCTTGATGATGCCTCTGTGAAGGCGACAGTTATGACTGAAATAAAATGGATAATTTTGGCCCAAAACTCAGCGTATAGGAAGAACTGGCCCTGAATGTAGAGTTCTCTCTTGCTTAATGAGTTTTACTTCTCCTCTTCCTTGTTTATCATGTACTCACCTTTTTCATGGTAATCTCTTAATATACAGAAAAAAACCGCCCCAGCCACTTCCATGGAACCACATTTAAATACTAAATAACAACTCATATAACCATATAAAAATAACATTAGCCTCCATCTTCAAACGACCGTTGAAAAGCACTACAAACACCACCTTCATCTAGACCACTTGACCTTTATCGCAGCCATCATATAAAGCGACCTTTATGGCACATTACCCACTACACCCGGCCGGGTAAAATGTCATTCATTCCCGCCAGCCAAACAAGCGACACCCACACTGCACATGAGCGCGGGTCACACGCACGCCTCCTCCGCTCCTCAACCTGCTCCGTACCTTCTGGCCGAGGATGGTGTAGGTTTTCCCGGAGCCGGACTGGCCGTACGCCAGCATGCAGGCGTTGTAACCGTACAGTGTCGCCTCCTCCACCTCTCGCCCCAGTTCCCGGTACACCTGCAAGTGAAAATAACCCATATAATAGAATAACCATCATAACATATAAGAGTAATGCTGCATCTTTGGTAATACTGTAATTATAACATAAGGATAGCATTTATACCATAACTACAACACGTAAATAACCAGAAAGATAGGGCATTTATAACCGCAATAATGCAGTTATATCCTACTTTATATTTGTATCAACACGAGTTGTACTTCCATTTACAATTATCATCGAAAATGCTACAGAAAGTGTAATGGGATGAATTCAGACGAGAGTATGGAGGTAAAGAGAGCATATGGTTACTGTGATGATATACAAGCAGTGTTGATAAAAAAAGATAAAGAAAATGCCAATGAAAGGATCACATTCACGAACTACGTAGAATTAGAAGGATTAAGATACAAACGCACAGATGTAATGACGTAATGGGAAAATAATACAACCAAATGATAACTGGAATGAATAAGGAATAATGACGAAGTGGGTGTGCAGAGGAACTGTGAAGAAAAGAATGAGCATCAGAATAGTGATAAAAAAAAGTGACAGCGAATGACCATCTGCCAATGATGAAGGTGGTAACATTGAAACGGTTACAACCATCTGCGAATGATGAAGGTGGCAACATTGAAACGGTTACACATCACAAGTAAATAAAACTGTACTGTCTGTACTCAATGTTGTACGGTACTCCAGTGGTTAAGGAAAAAATACACTGGAGGCCAAGCAGAAAGGCCAACCCAGACACAATGATGACATCTGCAGGAATGTGACATATAAATCTTTAAGAAGTGAATCACTGCTGAAGAACAGCGTGGAACATTATTATCTCTTCTGCGCAGGAAATGAAGAAATACGATGTCTGTTCATAATGTTCTTGATTTGAAGCCCTAAAGAACAAATAATACAATAATAATAATAATAATAATAATAATAATAATAATAATAACAATAATAATAAGAATAATGATAATAATAATAAATAGATTCAGGGAGGTGTAGTCAGTCACATGATGCAAGTTACGAGCTAACAGCGAGGATGATCACCCTAGTTCTACACACAAGTGCCCTCGGTCGTTGAAGGAGAGGCAGATCTGCACAGTCACGGCAAACGAATACATTTCCAATGCAGAAGCAAGGACGAGGGTTCGGGCCCCCCTGATGACACCACAGCCCAACACATCCTATGCTGATGCGTTGAAAAAGAAACCCTCAGATATGTGACCAAGAATGCCAGACCGACCTTCCTCCTGTAGCAGACAACACCGACACTCCTGATGATGATGATGATGATGATGATGATGCTAATGATGATGATGATGATAATGATGACGATGATGATGATATTGGTGATGATGATAATGATGATGGTGATAATAATGATGATAATGACGATGATAATGAAAATGATGTAATGATGGTGGTGATAATGATAATAATAATGATGATGGTGATAATGATAATAATAATGGTGGTGATGATAATGATGATGGTGATAATGATGATGACAATGGTGGTGATGATGATGATGATAATGATATGATGATAATGATGTGGTGATGATGATAATGATGATGATGATAATGATGATGAATGATGATGATGATAATGTGTGATGATATGATGATATGATGATGAATGGTGGTGATGATGATAATGATGATGATGATAATGATGATGAAAATGATGATTATGATGATGATGAAAATGATGATTATGATGATGATGATGATGGTGATGATGAAAATGTCACGTCACGATTCCTTGCCTGACCTTGAACTATCAACACGAGACCAAGGACATCAACCTACGTTAAAGCTACGGGTTCTCACCACGTAACTGAAAAAAAAAGAAAAGAAAAGGGAAGAAAAGCAAGTTAGATTTAACCAAACTACGAAAAAAAAAGTAATGAACAAAATATGAACAAAGGGCGTACTTAAAGGCATGTGGTGGTGCCTCCGGCTCCATCATACAGACAGACAGACAAGTAGCATGATGAAATCTGAGCCATACACAAATGGTGCCACCGCGCCAGAGTCCGGGAAAGCTCACCCTGGGAAGTCTTTGGAATAAACGCGCTCCACCATCTGTGCTTCTCGCACAATACAGGCCATCTGTTGCTTGTCAGACATATCCAGGAATGGGTAATACTAGAAGCTTTATATGAAAGGGATGGCGATCATAATAGTTTGAGCCCAGACAAAAGTTACTTTGAATACTACTCCAGAAGCCGTCGCATGTAGAGTAAAATTCAATGTCATTTTGCTTTGTATGTAGTCCTGGCGCCAGCGCACTGCATGGTGATGAACTTAACTCACGATTCGATCAATTACCCCCCAAAAGTGAATTCTAGGAACCTTCAACGTTTACCATCAGCGTCAGTGAGGAAGTCTATAGATCTAAATTCGAATCTCTCTCTCTCTCTCTCTCTCTCTCTCTCTTCTGAACGATGGAAGTGCGGCTGGTATAGACGATCGGACAGGCTATGCGTCGGCGATAGATCTGTCAACGTGTTCTCCTCACATACTGACACCGAATGGGGTACATTTGACGACATCGTAGGAACAGACCACCTACCAATCTGCATTTCCTACACGTGCCACCACATCACGAACCTAAGTTGAGGAAAGCAGACTGGGCGTCATTCGCAGGGAACACCAACCTAGACATATCTGGAGAGGATAATGAGAGCTCTGTCATCTGTTCTTGATGCTACCTTGCTCACACGGGATATGGTGAATATTTTTCTTGGGAAGGATATATATATATATATATATATATATATATATATATATATATATATATATATATATATATATATATATATATATATATTATCCCTGGGGATAGGGGAGAAAGAATACTTCCCACGTATTCCCTGCGTATCGCAGAAGGCGGCTAAAAAGGGGAGGGAGCGGGGGGCTGGAAATCCTCCCCTCTCATTATTTTTTTTTTAATTTTCCAAAAGAAGGAACAGAGAACGAGGCCAGGTGAGGATATTCCCTCAGAGGCGCAGTCCTCTGTTCTTAACGCTACCTTGCTAACGCGGGAAATGGCGAATAGTATGAAAGAAAAAGATATATATACATATATATATATATATATATATATATATATATATATATATATATATATATAGATAGATAGATAGATAGATAGATAGATAGATAGATAGATAGATAGACAGATAGATAGGCTTGTGCGGAGGAGGGTGGATGTGTTGGAAATGAGATGTTTGAGGACAATATGTGGTGTGAGGTGGTTTGATCGAGTAAGGAATGAAAGGGTAAAAGAGATGTGTGGTAATGAAAAGAGTGTGGTTGAGAGAGCAGAAGAGGGTGTGTTGAAATGGTTTGGTCACATGGAGAGAATGAGTGAGGAAAGATTGACAAAGCGGATATATGTGTCAGAGGTGAAGGGAACAAGGAGAAGCTGGAGACCAAATTGGAGGTGGAAGGATGGAGTGAAAAAGATTTTCTGCGATCGGGGCCTGAACATACAGGAGAGTGAGAGGCGTGCAAGGAAATTGAGTGAATTTGAACGATGTGGTATACCGGGGTCGACGTGCTGTCAATGGATTGAACTAGGGCATGTGAAGCGTCTGGGGTAAACCATGGAAAGTTCTGTGGGGCCTGGATGTGGAAAGGGAGCTGCGGTTTCGGTGCATTACACATGACAGCTAGAGAGTGAGTGTGAACGAATGTGGCCTTTTTTGTCTTTTCCTAGCGCTACCTCGCTGGAGCTATTTCATGTGTGGCGGGGTGGCGACGACAATGGATGAAGGCAGCAAGTACGAATAATTACATACGTATATATGTATATGTCTGTGTATGTATATGTATGTATACGTTGAAATGTGTATGTATGTATATGCGAGTATGTGGGCGTTTATGTATATACATGTGCATGTGGGTGGGTTGGGCCATTCCTCGTCTGTTTCCTTGCGCTACCTCGCTAACGCAGGAGACGGCGATTAAGTATAACGAATAACACATATATATATATATATATATATATATATATATATATATATATATATATATATATGTATATATATATATAAACAGTTTTGAAGGCCGACGACGCATCTATTGGCAAGACAGCAAACAGCGCAAAGCACACAGACTGCCGCAAAGCGCTGAGAGAACACAGTAACAGGTAAAGGAGCTTCTCAAAAACAATCCCATCACATACAAAGAAGCGAGAGCCTAAGCAAGGAGAGCTATAAGAAAAACAAAAAGATTTTTAGCACAGCTATGTATCCACCATGAATCACTTCATCCGAGGTTTGGTCCACAATCAACAGAACTGACACAAAATATAGACGCCAAGACACACTCCCAACTAATCATACATAATCATTCCATAGACAACACCACTGGACATAGCTAATAATATCGGCCAACCTTTATCAAGTGCCAGCAGTTCAGGCAACTATGACCATCGGTTTTAACCCCACAAGCAGTTAACCGAACATAACAATATTGGTTTTGTTACAGAAGAACCTTGGATAAAGTACAATAAAAAAGAATTCATAGTAGGTATTAACAACTTGCCGTAAAATCCTGTACAGTCGCATTTCCCGGACCATCTAAGATAACCTATCCCATCACCATCCAAAACTTGGCAAAATACAATTCATCTACGTTACTGAATGTTATTAATGATATCTGGACCTACCAGTATTTTCCGAAGGCATGGCGCTCAGCCCATATCGTCCCCACCCCGTGAGAGAGGACGTCCCACGACCCCCAGATTCGTTTCGACCTACTACGCTGACTATATATAACTGCTTATGCTACGTCATGGAGGAAATAGTAAACAAAAGGCTTCTTTTCCTTGGAGTGGCAAGAAATCTGGTAAATGTGCAGCAACGTGGATTCTGTAACTACAGAAAATGAATCTTAAAAGTCCTCAAAAAATCTAAGTACACCGATTCTGATTATTAAAAAAAAAAAAAAAAAGGCCTATGACATGACTTGGGGAACTGGGGTCCATCCGAAACTGCATTTTCTAGGATTAAGCGGTAATCTGCTAACTTTTATCCATAATTCAACAACTGATACAACTGTTGCTGTCAAAACTTACATCCCCAAACGTTACATCCGGCACTTTCGTGCAGGAAAACAGAGTGCCACAAGGAAGTGTGCTACGCCCAACTCTTTTATGATCATGATATTCCCTCACCGGCATCCGTCCCTAGAAACCTTAAATACAGTGTCACTGTTTGGCAACGACTGTGCTGTGTGGCACTCAGCCAGAAATGCACAGTGTTCGGCTGGTAAGATTCAAGACGTTCTTAGATCCCTCCAAACAATGGGCCTTACAGCGGGGTTTTGTCTGTTCACCTGCTAAAAGTATCGGTGGAATTCTTACCAAAAAACAAAAAATCCCTAATTTACAAATAACTTTAGAAAACCATCCGATATCTTATGAAAATTTAGTAAAATGTTTGGGTTTACACTTCGAGAAAAGACTTCACTGGAAAACACAGATTCACCATTTCGTGAAAAAGTTTTAATAAAACTAAATATCCTATAATATTCAATAGCCAGCGGGGTGCCGACATACAATCTTATTAATGGCGTATAAGTCCTGATTAGGTTAAAATTAGACAATGGCCCACAGATATGTGCTTCAGGGAGCGAGTACACCTTGAGGAGGCTGGACATAATTTCAAACAAATGTCTAATAATGTGTCTTGGTGCTGTAGCATGCACGAAAATCACTAGAATGTAAGTGGAAGCAAATGTACCTTCCCTCCGATTTCGCCGAAAGCAGCTAAATTTTATGTACGGTACTACGACGGCCGGGAAAAAGAACATGACCCCACCCTGCTTGGTGCTCAGTCTTCCATCACACAGCATACCTCCTAGTTATCTGGGGAGCTGCACCCCTGCCCGTCAGACTTCACCTCCTACGGGTACGGGAAGGCATGGGTGTAGATATACGCTGATCAACTGGCGACGAAAAAGATAGCGCCTCGGGAACCATTAAACATCCGTCTCATCGACTGACTTCCCTCCGACAAACGTAATACGCCGGAGGAGGAGAAGGTCCACCAGCGATTTAGGGAATCAACTGAATTAACTGAATATTTTATGATTCTACTCACATCTACACCTACGGCTCCAAGACGGATGAATGTCTGGGCGCAACTGTGTAAATTCTTTCTTTCAAGAGACGAAACTGATCAGGATGATGTGATTTACAATAGGATATATAAAAATAATTCATGTATCATGTAGCGTTTAAAAAAAAAAAAAAATCTATCAATGTTCGAACATGTTTGTCTCTTCAATTCAAATTCCTGCTTCAAACCATTTAACTTATCTATCTTTTAGATTTAATTTATGACTATTTCAAAATAGGACAAGTAGGTACTTTAAACATGAGCTTATAACGACAAGAAGGGTTGCAGACCTAATGACCTTCCTCATGGGTCGCTGGCCGTTAAACCCAACAACAGCAGCAGCAGCAGCAGCAGCTGCACCATCGCTTATGACGTGGCACTACAGGGCCGTGGCTTCTCCTGTGCCACTGGGATAACATACAAAGCTCTGGCTGATCGATATAATTCCTCCTTGTCAGGGATGGTAGACAGTCTTCAGTTTACGAAAATTATCTCTTAATTCATCATATACGTTAATCCAAGCGCCTATTTCTCCTCAGTTATACTTTCGTAACATGAATAAAAGATCCTTAGGGTCAGTTTTGAGGAGACAAATGAGATGAGAACAGGCAGCCACATATATTACCAAATGAAAGGCTTAGATTGCACACGCCACGTAGCCTATCAGACAGCAGGAGGAATGAGAGTTGCCACACTGTATCCTACTGTTACCTTGATTCGTGTTCCCCAGACGATACTGCAACCTAATTTGTCACGAAATAAAAGAGATGGATTAATATCCGCTAATAAAAAGTATAATAAAAAGCAAATGAATACCGAATAAGTGAAAATATATCAGAATTAGTGAGAGAGAGATTCTGCGTCAGTGACAAATGATACCCTCTCATGCCAGATGGCCAGTGTGGAACCTTCTTTCCTTCCTCCTAGATCATGGCATAATTTCACCCTCATAATACTATTATATGACGAGTGTAGCGACAGACTATAGCAAAAAAAAAAAAAAAGGGGAAAAGGTCATATAACAGACTTAAAGATATTTTCTGTTGTAAACGAATCTTTGAAGGCAACTTTAAAAAGCTTGCTGAAAATATTTGGATCTACCGAAGTATTTGTGATTAACTATCCTCTTCATGTAAGCGTACCGGGAGAATGTACGGCACAGAGTGTAATCAATTCACAACCGTGTTTACAGTCAGATCAATATGCACTGAAACTTTGATGAGCAGCGAGGCTGTAAAGGCTACGTGGTCGTAATAGCCTCCTGGAACACTTATATCAACGAACCCTGGACTGAGAATAGAGAATGGCCCCCGATCAATCATTTCAAGTATACCACAAATTTGAGATTCATAAAAATTCAATTTCAAAAATATTCTTTTCGAAGATGTTTACATGAAATCTGGAAGAATGAGGTGGCTGAAGCCCGCTTAATTACATTACGAAATTACCCGTTAATTCCAGCGTCTGATAACTTATCTCTCTGAAGACTTATCCTGGTGATGGTAACCGTTCTTTTTGATGAATATTATGAGAGTATATCATGTGAGGCTCAACATCTTACCAAACTCAGCGCGGCTAGTACGAATCTCAATCCCACCAGAATATACTTATTCAACATCTAATACATCATCGTTTATCTTGCCTGCAGTGATATTCTCAATCCAATTCTCAATTCCTATCTGCATAATGAAAAAAAAAGAAAAATACTGAGACTATATAGATAACCTGCCAAGCTTCCTAAATGCCATAATATTAGAGCTGGAATGACATGATCTTAATATCTTTCCAAATCTTATTGCTTTTCCAGCCTAAGCGAAATAGCGTCAAAGTCGAACTGCCTCGTTATATATAATCTACTGAAACCGGTGCCTATCATTCGCAGGCAAGCCACGGAAAATTCTGTGGACTTCACGTCAGTATATTAAAAAGCAATTAGCGAAATTTGTGGAACTGCCTCATAAGTAAAAGTAAACATTTTCATCGCGTGTATTCTGGACATACACGACTTAAACATGAAACCATAATATATTTTGTTAATCTCTAAAGCTGCTTCCAAGTACCTGTATCTCACTGTGCACAAGGGCTTTCTCTCTTTGACCATCAAACTGGGTTATCTTAATCTGACTTGTGCCTATAATTTTATTCCTGGGAGATATTGTTCCGACTGGCGAAGATTAGGGCTTCCCGCCCAAAATGGGCGACGTCAATGTAATGTGTCAGAGACCAGCAGCGGGTTACATATATATATATATATATATATATATATATATATATATATATATATATATATATATATTAAAAAAGGGGGTGACTGTATTGCTGACTGGTTGGTAAGGTTATTTAATGTATGTATGATTCATGGTGAGGTGCCTGAGGATTGGCGAACTGCTTGCATAGTGCCATTGTACAAAGGCAAAGAGGATAAGAGTGAGTGCTCAAATTACAGAGGTATAAGTTTGTTGAGTATTCCTGGTAAATTATATGGGAGAGTATTGACTGAGAGGGTGAAGGCATGTACAGAGCATCAGATTGGGGAAGAGCAGTGTGGTTTCAGAAGTGGTAGAGGATGTGTGGATCAGGTGTTTGCTTTGAAGAATGTATGTGAGAAATACTTAGAAAAGCAAATGGATTTGTATGTAGCACTTATGGATCTGGAGAAGGCATATGATAGAGTTGATAGAGATGCTCTGTGGAAGGTACTAAGAATATATGGTGTGGGAGGCAAGTTGTTAGAAGCAGTGAAAAGTTTTTATCGAGGATGTAAGGCATGTGTACGTGTAGGAAGAGAGGAAAGTGATTGGTTCTCAGTGAATGTAGGTTTGCGGCAGGGTTGTGTGATGTCTCCATGGTTGTTTAATTTGTTTATGGATGGGGTTGTTAGGGAGGTGAATGCAAGAGTTTTGGAAAGAGGGGCAAGTATGCAGTCTGTTGGGGATGAGAGAGCTTGGGAAGTGAGTCAGTTGTTGTTCGCTGATGATACAACGCTGGTGGCTGATTCATGTGAGAAACTGCAGAAGCTGGTAAAGTGTGTGAAAGAAGAAAGTTAAGAGTAAATGTGAATAAGAGCAAGGTTATTAGGTACAGTAGGGTTGAGGGTCAAGTCAATTGGGAGGTAAATTTGAATGGAGAAAAACTGGAGGAAGTAAAGTGTTTTAGATATCTGGGAGTGGATCTGGCAGCGGATGGGACCATGGAAGCGGAAGTGAATCATAGGGTGGGGGAGGGAGCGAAAATCCCGGGAGCCTTGAAGAATGTGTGGAAGTCGAGAACATTATCTCGGAAAGCAAAAATGGGTATGTTTGAAGGAATAGTGGTTCCAACAATGCTGTATGGTTGCGAGGCGTGGGCTATGGATAGAGTTGTGCACAGGAGGGTGGATGTGCTGGAAATGAGATGTTTGAGGACAATATGTGGTGTGAGGTGGTTTGATCGAGTAAGTAATGTAAGGGTAAGGGAGATGTGTGGAAATAAAAAGAGCGTGGTTGAGAGAGCAGAAGAGGGTGTTTTGAAATGGTTTGGGCACATGGAGAGAATGAGTGAGGAAAGATTGACCAAGAGGATATATGTGTCGGAGGTGGAGGGAACGAGAAGTGGGAGACCAAATAGGAGGTGGAAAGATGGAGTGAAAAAGATTTTGAGTGATCGGGGCCTAAACATGCAGGAGGGTGAAAGGCGGGCAAGGAATAGAGTGAATTGGATCGATGTGGTATACCGGGGTCGACGTGCTGTCAATGGATTGAATCAGGGCATGTGAAGCGTCTGGGGTAAACCATGGAAAGTTCTGTGGGGCCTGGATGTGGAAAGGGAGCTGGGGTTTCGGGCATTATTACATGACAGCTAGAGACTGAGTGTGAACGAATGGGGCCTTTGTTGTCTTTTCCTAGCGCTACCTCGCACACATGATGGGGGAGGGGGATGTTATTCCATGTGCGGCGAGGTGGCGATGGGAATGAATAAAGGCAGACAGTATGAATCATGTACATGTGTATATATGTATATGTCTGTGTGTATACATATGTGTACATTAAGATGTATAGGTATGTACATTTACGTGTGTGGACGTGTATGTATATACATGTGTATGGGGGTGGGTTGGGCCATTTCTTTCGTCTGTTTCCTTGCGCTACCTCGCAAACGCGGGAGACAGCGACAAAGCAAAATAGTAATAATAATAATAATAATAATAATAATAATAATATATATATATATATATATATATATATATATATATATATATATATATATATATATATATACATATATATATATATATATATATATATATATATATATATATATATATATATATATATATACACACACATATATTGAAATGAACGCTGTATATCTTTTATATAACTTGAAAAAGACGTCAGTTTCCTCGTTTAAATAATGAAATATAACACAAGTGACAGGAAACGGAGGCAGTCCCCTGACCTTCAAGGAGAGGCACGATAAATAGTCATGATTTTTGCGCTAAAATCCCGAGAGAATCCGTATGACCAGAATGAAGTATACGCCATGTGTGAGGAATATTTCTATAAATGTATTAGAGGGGAGTATACATGTGTGAGGAATGTATTTCATTTATTCATTTTGCTTTGTCGCTGTCTCCCGCGTTAGCGAGGTAGCGCAAGGAAACAGACGAAAGAATGGCCCAACCCACCCACATACACATGTATATACATACACGTCCACACACGCAAATATACATACCTATACATCTCAATGTACACATATATATATACACACACAGACATACATATATATATACACATGTACATAATTCATACTGTCTGCCTTTATTTGTTCCCATCGCCACCCCACCATACATGGAATAACATCCCCCTCCCCCCTCATGTGTGCGAGGTAGCGCTAGGAAAAGACACCAAAGGCCTCATTCGTTCACACTCAGTCTCTAGCTGTCATGTAATAATGCACCGAAACCACAGCTCCCTTTCCACATCCAGGCCCCACAGAACTTTCCATGGTTTACCCCAGACGCTTCACATGCCCTGGTTCAATCCATTGACAGCACGTCGACCCCGGTATACCACATCGTTCCAATTCACTCTATTCCTTGCACGCCTTTCACCCTCCTGCATGTTTAGGCCCCGATCACTCAAAACCTTTTTCACTCCATCTTTCCACCTCCAATTTGGTCTCCCACTTCTCGTTCCCTCCACCTCTGACACATATATCCTCTCTGTCAATCTTTCCTCACTCATTCTCTCCATGTGACCAAACCATTTCAAAACACCCTCTTCTGCTCTCTCAACCACACTCTTTTTATTTCCACACATCTCTCTTACCCTTACATTACTTACTCGATCAAACCACCTCACACCACATATTGTCCTCAAACATCTCATTTCCAGCACATCCACCCTCCTGCGCACAACTCTATCCATAGCCCACGCCTCGCAACCATACAACATTGTTGGACCACTATTCCTTCAAACATACCTATTTTTGCTTTCCGAGATAATGTTCTCGACTTCCACACATTCTTCAACGCTTCCAGAATTTTCGCCCCCTCCCCCACCCTATGATTCACTTGCGCTTCCATGGTTCCATCCGCTGCCAGATCCACTCCCAGATATCTAAAACACTTTACTTCCTCCAGCTCTTCTCCATTCAAACTTACCTCCCGATTGACTTGACCCTCAACCCTACTGTACCTAATAACCTTGCTCTTATTCACATTTACTCTTAACTTTCCTCTTTCACACACTTTACCAAACTCAGTCACCAGCTTCTGCAGTGAGGAATATTCTTGTAAATATATTAGGGTTAAGCATACACCATGTGTGGGGAACATTCCAGTAAGTATACTAGAGGGAAGTATACACCATGTGATGAATATTCTTGTAAATATGTTAGAAGGAAGCATACCTCGCGTGGGGAATATTCTAGTCAATATATAAAAAGGAAGCATACACAATGTGGGGAATATTCTTGTACATACAATAAGGAGAAAGTATAAACCATGTGTGGGGCTTTATCTTATCAATATCTTAGGTTTCACAGATCAAGTATAAGGAATATTCTTGTTAGTAAAAAGAAACACACCAAATATGAGGAATATTCTTGTAAATAAAAGGAAGCATACACCAAATGTGGGGAATATTCTTGTAAATGGATAAGAGGGAAGCATACTTCGTATGGAGAATATTCTTGTAAATATATTAGGAGGTATAAACCATGTGTGGGAAATATTCTTGTAAATATATCAGGAGGTATAAACCATGTGTGGGAAATATTCTTGTAAATATATCAGGAGGTATAAACCATGTGTGGGAAATATTCTTATACGTAAATCAGAAGAAAGAATACAACATACGTTGTGAATATTTTTGTAAATATATTCGAGAGAAGTATGCATCATGTGTGGGGAATATTCTTTTGAGTACACAAAATATCAATCGCGATGAACACAACCAGGAACTTGTTCACTTTCCCTGTTCTTTCATGGAAACTGAGGAATCATGCGATTTCTTTTCTGGTTATTTCCGCGAATTCTCTTCGGTTTAAAAGACGACTACATACCAAAACATCGTCCGTCACTCCGCCTCTGATATGAAATGTATTAAAAGTTGTCATTCTCGATGCAATTCCCATTATTGTTTCTCATCAGTCTATCCATCACATTCTTCCCAGCAGTGTCAAATTCTCCTGAGTGGCACTCTTAAGCATATGCTTCTGACCCCACAATACCAACGTTACTGATCTCTTTTTGGTCCATAATGATAGTCCTATACTTAACCAGTCCTATTCTCTTAGAAATCTCTTGGCTTTGTTAAATCCTGAATCAGATATTAGCTTATACTTTGTACTGATCAAACAACAAATGCCTAAACCGATCTTTTTTTTTTTTTGTCATAGAATAATAACATCAAAATAATTTACTTCAGTAAAAGTGGTTCATGTCTAAACATTAGATACACGTTGTACGAACGCTCCCTTGCATCAACACGAGTGAACATAATGTACACATATACGTTTCTCACTTTAAAAACTTCATAGCTTCTACTGTATTAGGAAAAACAGGTAACTGGAGCGATCACTGAAATTGTAGACATTTTCCATGTATCATGATTTGTTTCACTGCAAATAGCGGGGTCCCCGAGCTGAGTAGAGGCTGAATCACGCGAGCTTTCCCGACCCTACCCCACCAAGCCAGGGGAGGGCCTTCCTCCACTGGCCAACAGACTCCTCTTCCCTCGCTGGCGCCTTGCTTTTGACGCTATCAATCGTACAAGACGCCTTCCATTATTACGCTAAGTGACGCACCCAGGCTCTTGGATCTTGTACAGAAATAGCTGATGTAATAGCTACACAAAATCCCTCCCCAAAGATAGCCAGTGCAAGCAAGGTGGGTCATGGAGGACGATATATATTTACAGTACAACAGCCTGCGTCGCCTAGTATAACGAGGTCACGGTGCATGTGGGCCAACAAGCTTATTTTTTTTAATGATTTTTTTTCTCTATCAATAAGCTAGTAGTGCCATCATAAGCTTTTGAGTTATCAAAATGCTGGCTGCTTGTTCCCTGGTCACTTCACCACACAGGAACAGTGGCTACATCCCAACAAAGTAAACATAGTCTACAACAGTGAAACATGAGTATACACAACCTATACATGAGACTAAAATGATTCGGTGAAGACAGATATAACAAATTATAATGATCATTTGTGTTTACAGCTGATTATAGAAAAGTGAGACTGCAGACACACATATTACTTCAAGAGAGTAACACAAAGTAAGTTTGTTAGGAGTGAAACGACATACTTTAATTACCTCTTTGTGGTGCACAGGGAGGAAGATGTAAGCTCGAGGCTCACTCCCCCACGTCTTGAACCTTCTCTACCGTCATACATGTCAAAACTTCTGTATACTATCCACATTCACAGTGACATTATTTTATTACATTCATCCACTACCCATATTATAAAAGTATTTTTTTTTTCACGCCTTTTCTAACAATTTTCTTGCTTAGTTTCACAATATGTCGTCCGACAGTTGTCTTTCAAACAAGTGGTCACGGTTGATATACACAATATGGGCGGGAAACTTAAAGTTTATGTTCACGTGATCCCTACCTTTTCTTTCTTTCGTGGGGAACAACTTCATGACCTCTGACCTCTCACTGTAACTCAGATCCCTTGACTTTGGTGCCACCTTTGCTGTCTTCCTCTAGACCTTCGCTAATTCCTTGTGTTTCTTTAGGTCACGGTGATCAAACTACAGAGGGATATCTTAGTTTTGCCCTGGTATAGGACGTGAAGTTTTTGTATATTTCCTTCTCTATGTACATGAATCCATTTTTTTGTTCTGTCAGGCGACAGTTCGTCATCTTTACAGTTCTCAAACACTGGCACAACAGGGACAAGTTCAAGGTTACGCTAAATTAAGCTCAATATCAGTCTAACAAGCTTAAAAGTCACAACGAATCAAGCTTATTCTCATACAAGGTCAACCTGATGATCCCACGAAATAGCTGCTGTGGATCAGTCATCATACAAGGTATACGGAGCCCCAAGTCACATAAGTTTCAGAGCCATTTTACAAGTATAAGTTCACTGCAGCAAAGATCCAAGCGAGCAGTGGGGCACAGATTCAAGCTAACAGTGGGTCACATATTCAAGTTAAGAGAGGGGCAAAGATTCAAGCTAACAGAGCACACAGAGCAAAGCTTAAGATTACATCTAGGTCAAGTACAAGGTCACGCCGAATCAGACTTAAGGTCACACTAAGTGAAGCTTAAAGGCGGATTGGTTAAAGCTTAAAGTCATACTGATTCATGTTAGGCCGCATGGAGTCAACTTAAGGACCCAATGAGTCAAAAAAAGGTCACACTTCTGCCTTCGAAATCGAGGACAAACGAGGTCAAACTTAAGGAGGGAAGAAGTCAAGCTTACGTGAAGTCAGTTTAATAAAGGTCAAACTTAACGCTCTTGAGCACGACGGTACGACCCATGGGGAAATGCGTGCTCAGGGGGTCGTATCGTCGTGGTCAAGGGTCGTACCGTCGTGGTCGTATCGTCGTAGTCAAGGGTCGTATCGTCGTGGTCAAGGATCGTATCGTCGTGGTCAAGGGTCGTATCGTCGTACTCAAGGCGGTTAACGCGAGGGACGAGGTCATGCAGACATATCCTTACGCGAGTCAGGGTGACTGTGCCGCGTTAACAAGCAGTCCGTCTCTAAAGGTACTAAAAGGTCAAACTCAGAGTCACACGGGGTCAAAGCCAAGGGCACATAAGGTCGTGAAGCTAATGGCTACTACCGCCACCCCTCACCTCTAACTCTCCTGGGAATACAATTTACCTTCTGGGAAAAGTAATTTTACTCCTGGACCGCCACCTTATACCAGGTCATAAATAAAGCCGACCGTCAACCCTCGCACCTCCATACCAGGAGAATAGGCCCCGCCCAGGACGCAGAGGGGAATGGACCTGCGTATATATATATATATATCTTTTCTTTCAAACTATTCGCCATTTCCCGCATTAGCGAGGTAGCTTTAAGAACAGATGACTGGGCCTTTGAGGGACTACCCTCACCTGGACCAATATATATGTAAAAAAAAAAATGTACGTACTTACGAAATTACTGAACGTGCGTATATAAAAATGGGCGTATGTATGAAAGTACTGGACGTGCGTATGAAAGAACTGGGAGAGCGTGCGTATGAAACCACTGGACGTGCGTGTGAAAGAACTGGACGTGCTTATGAAAGTACTGGGCATGCGCATGAAAAACCCTGGACGTGCGTACGAACTTAGTACACTCGTCCAACATCCGCATTTGATCACGTGGTCTTCAAGTCCCACCTCTGCAATCGCCTGCAGGGAACGACTTTGTAATATTTAGACGCGAGCCATTTGCTACACGCGGACCAACCACAGCCCTCTGGTATATCGCGCTAAATACTGCCTCCGCCGCTTCCAAAAATAAGCCAAACGAGATACGGACGTCAGGAGAGTTCCCCCAGCCGCGCCCAGAGATGAATGAACGGGTACTTTACACTCTAAACTCTTCACGGTAAAGTCGTACCCTACTGCCCGGTGTGTGTGTTGACAGACCCAGTGTGAAGGAAGACGCGTGGAAGGCAGGAACGCTTGCACATACAAACCCACGGATAAGTTTTCTTCAGCGTAGAACTCACTCTGTCCGAAATGTATATAAACGTCATTAAATATTTACACACACACACACACAAACACCACGATCGCACGCACACACATACAACCTACAACACTCGTTGCAGACGACGCAGCTGGCTGACGCAGAGGTTTCTACTAACGCTGCGGACTTGGCATTCTGCCTTAAGCTGCCGAGGGAATCGCTCCCCTTCTTTACACAATTCCCTGTCTTGTAACTCCTTCTGGTGCCTGGGTTCGCATCCAGGCACCACCTGCTTCGTTTGATGCCTCCAGTCAAGGCTCAACGACGGTACGACCTTCGAGTACGAAGGTAGGATTCTTGAGGTATGATTACCTGAACTTTAATAATTAGGTCGTGTTGTGTTGTGTCGTGGTCCGGGGCCGTCTGTCGTACCCAAAGTTCGTACACTAGAGTCGTACCGTCGTGCATAACGGTCGTACCGTCGTGCTCAATGAGTTAACCATAAAATGACACGTAACACTGGTAAAGGGGAAGTTGATACAAACAATTTCATGAAAGTCTGGCTAATATATATATTTCTGAAACTTTAGCTAGGCTACTCCATTATGAGCAAGAGCCTTACTCCCACATTACTGCGCTATTTCTGACGATTGCCATAGCTAGGCTACTCCATAATGAGCAAGAGCCTTCCTCCCACATTACTGCGCTATTTCTGACGATTGCCATAGCTAGGCTACTCCATTATGAGGGCTGTACCTTCACATTGTTTCTACTATGGTGAAGATTCTACCTTATATCATGCAGCTTTTCAACCCTCGGTGAGGTAGGACATGTGTCAGTGGCGTTCTCGGGCCGCTAATAAGTCAACATGTCGACTTGATCTCTCACTCTTCCCTTCCTTCATTAAGATTACGTCTCATTGGACCCACCATCATCACACAAGCGTGTCTACCTCCAATAAGTTTGATTATGAAAGAGATATACAAATCAGATACCTTTACCTGTGACAAACAGCTTCGAAAGGACCCGGTTTGTGGTCTGTTGCAACGTGAATTCCTTTGTATTAACTAGTGAAAGTCTCGCGGGAGACTTATGAACAAAATGGACAGCTAAAACAAGCAAATAGCCCAGTATCCCCATAGTTATGCGTTAAATCAGTTTTTGTCTATCATTAGATACATATGTCAACACAGTATTGCTGTTCAACAAGAATATAACTTGACGTCACTCAATACTCACCATCAAATACATAATGTATGTCACCACAATACTACTTCAATTCAACCAAATATGTAACTTTACATCGCCTAATGTTTAACTAATCACCACTATATGTATAATGCATAAACCATAAGATTTGCTTAAACTTCCTGTATTCTATAGACAGACTTCGCTCATGTGCTTATCCATAGCGTAGAAGGATCCAGCCCAACCTTGATGTTAAACTCTTTTGTGATTTAATTAACTAACAACCACTATGACCCCGAGTTATATAACTCTTATTTTCAGCCGAGCGGCTGCCTGAATTCAACAACCGTCCTTCATCTATTAAAGCAACTGAAATATATCAATACCATATCCAACTACATTAACAAAAAA
This sequence comes from Panulirus ornatus, assembly GCF_036320965.1. NCBI lineage: Eukaryota > Metazoa > Arthropoda > Malacostraca > Decapoda > Palinuridae > Panulirus > Panulirus ornatus. The sequence goes on from NC_092240.1 coordinate 25,280,466, forward strand.
AATTCTCTTTTAAGAAATTAATCTGGATAAGATACAGAGTGTTTACGTGCACTGTGCTGGGAGATAAACACCTGTGGACTGCAAGAGCGAGAAAATGAATCCAGCAATATTGGAGGAAATGGGTAAATCAACAGTTTAGCCCGACAGTATATTTACATAAACCGTGCGACTCTCAAGTCGTCATGAAACGGGGTGGGTATAACTTCAAGTTTGCTGTGAGTTTCACCAAACACACTGGGATGTTCCAGTGGGACCATCCCAGGTCACCAGATCCCACTGTTACAGGATTATTCCCAGCGCCTCACTTCAGTCCCCCACACGGACCTACTGAGAGGAGTGGGACACCATACAGACTCTTGACTTACTTAATGTAGACCCCTTGAACATGATGATACGACCCTTGAACATGATACGAGCCTTGAACATGATGATACGACCCTTGAACATGATACGAGCCTTGAACATGATGATACGACCCTTGAACATGATACGAGCCTTGAACATGATACGAGCCTTGAACATGATGATACGACCCTTGAACATGATACGAGCCTTGAACATGATGATACGACCCTTGAACATGATACGATTATTGAACATGATACGAGCCTTGAACATGATACGAGCTTTGAACATGATGATACGATTGAACATGATACGATTACTGAACATGATACGAGCCTTGAACATGATGATACGAGCCTTGAACATGATGATATGAGCCTTGAACATGATGATACGATTATTGAGCATGATACGATTACTGAACATGATGATACGATTACTGAACTTGATACGAGCCTTGAACATGATACGAGCCTTGAACATGATGATACGATTATTGAACATGATGATACGATTACTGAACATGATACGAGCCTTGAACATGATGATACGACCCTTGAACATGATGATACGATTATTGAACATGATACGAGCCTTGAACATGATGATACGAGCCTTGAATATGATGATACAATTATTGAACATGATACGAGCCTTGAACATGATGATACGATTATTGAACATGATACGAACCTTGAACATGATACAATTATTGAACATGATACGAGCCTTGAACATGATGATACGACCCTTGAACATGATGACACGAATACTGAACATGACACGACCCTTTAGCATAAAAGTTCTCTTAACCACGATGGTACGACCAGTGAACACGACCATACGAGCCTGGGGTATGACGCAATGAAATAGGCAGCCACGCCACACAACGATATGCAAGAAATACATATGAAACATCATGATCATGATCATCATAATCATGATCATCATATCATCATCATCATCATCATCATTATCAACGTCGTCGTCATCATGATGGTAATAAGGTTCTCGGTAACACAAGAAATGACCAGTTCAGGTGACGGTAACGAGGCGTCAGGTTATGGTGGTCTGGGCTGGTGGTTGTGGTGTGTGTGTGGGGGGGGGAGGGTTGTTGAGCCGAGGCCACTTAAGGGGAGGTGAGGGAGGGAGGCAGTTCCTGGGAGCAGGGTAATCTGTTCCTTACGTGTCCTCCTCCATTCCTCCACTCAGTAAATTACTAATCCTGCTCACGGCAAATCAGTTTCCGGCACGCTGGCCTCCCGATACTTGTCAACTTTTCTTGGAACCTTTTCAGAAATATTCCCGAGGTGGCAGACGACGAACCCTTTCCAGAAGACCGATGCTCTCCACCAGGTACCCTGGCCGGAGCATCAGTCACGTCCTCCCGAAGTGGCACGAACAATGGTCAGGTCGGTCGACCTCTAGATAAACTTCCTCAGGAGAGTTCAACTTGACTGCCACACATCATCATATCCACAACCAACCAACCAAGCAACACCACCTCTGAACCAAGAGAATAAATATTCCGTTTCTATAAACACTTTTATCATCAGCAGAATATGTGTATATCAACAACAGAAGCACCAAGCGAGATGGGTTTACATTCTACCACCAAAAATGAATTCACCTATAGTAACTATATATATATATATATATATATATATATATATATATATATATATATATATATATATATATATATAAAGTCTGGTATAACAATATTGTGAGCAACGGTGATGATCTCATACTGGGAGAAGTGATGACCCTTTCAGGTACCATTGTACTGTCCAGCCCCAGGGAAATACTCGCATGACACCCTCACGTGACCCTACTCGCTGCCTAGACCCAGGACAACTGACCTTTAACTCAATAAATGTCAGATGTTACAAGTAGGGAAACCAACAAAAAAATCGCCTATAAACAGATGGTCTACGAGATTAAGGACATGCCCTGGTGTGAAGGATCTAGAGGTCACTGTCTCTTAACAACTTCCCAGTCATCTATCAGTATAATGAAGCTGTGAGGGAAGCAGATACGAGGTTAGTCTTTAACATAAACCTTACATACAAAAGCACAGACATGATACTGCCACCACACCAAAGTCTCGTCAGACCCCCGCCTAGAATATGTATTGGGCCTCCTGCTTAAGCTAGGATACTCTTAAACTGGAAGCAGAGCAGCGAAGAACAACTATATCGATTCTTCCTCGCGTAATAACCCATATGATGAGGACATCATGCGAAAATCAAACTTCGTTTTCTCTAAGAGGCGAGTCCCCCAGTCAAATTGAAAGAATATATTTAAAGGACTGAACAAAGTCGATTTTGAAAATTACAGTAGCACCAGCACTACCGACAAGGGACTTAAAATAGACTACAACTTAAGAGGTCATCGAGTTAATGTGGACTGTGCGAAATATTACTTTACCCACGACATTAATGATGGGTGTAATAAGCTCCCAGAACATGTTGTTCAGAGCAAAACTCTTCATATACTCAAAATTAGGCTTGATTATCACTTGTCACTCTCCAGTATCAAATCATTTATGTAGTGCTATGTTATGTTACCTCCTCAATCACATTACGACAACATACTGACATTAACCCGCGTCGCCTGCATTAAGAGAGCAAGAGAGAATTATCGCATCATTCTTCAACATCAGGAATGATATACACATGGTAAGTCGAGAGGCTGGAGCCTCAAGTTTATCCTTGCGATTGTCTATATAACAAAAAGTGAAGGGATGCATGTCATTCGTCATGGGACGCATGACATGTTCATTTTACCTTATGACTTTCCTATAAAGATTTCCTTTGCCATATTTAGTCCTGCAAGGTATTTTTTTCAACTGTTTTCCGTCCGGCGTATTGCCGGAGGGAGTGGAGGGTGAGGGTGAGAGCTTTTAACTTTGGTATTCTTTTCTTCTACAGCTTTTACGGTGACTGTCTTTTTTTCTTCTATGTAATGTTAAGGCCAGACCACCTTGCTTTGACCTTAGGTCTGCGTGGTGTGTGTAAGCATGACACTATGTAACCCTCACATGACACACTCCCTCACATGACCTTCTCTCTGGCCAGACCCAGCACAACTCTCACATGACACACTCCCTCACATGACCTACTCTCTGGCCAGACCCAGCACAACTCTCACATGACACACTCCCTCACATGACTTTACTCGTCACCAATTATTCCGACCCATAAAACTGCGACTAAGAAATTCAATCATCATCATCATCATAAACCATCATAAGTCACATTTCGAAAAGTTTACAAGTTTTTTGCCGTTTCTGCACTTAATAGAAGTGGCTTCAGAGAGTATAACTCTCCATCTATCTGGCTATAACTAAAGTAAAGTTTATACAGAAAGCAACTGTACGTTTTAAGTCCTGTATGTTGCTACATCTGCCCGCAGAAAACGATGAATACTTCCTGTTACCCACATCACCCTCAGAGGCACACATCCCTCCCTTCAGCAAGTTCATATTAGATGTTACTTCGTTAGAATAAACCAGAAATATACCAGAACAAAATAACTCATACGTTTTCTGACACGTCCTCTACACCCCGCTAAACCTGACCCCACGATCATACTGGGGAAGGAATATTGCCCACTCGCCTAGCCACGTGATGTGTCCCGGCCAATCACAGAGCATGGGGCAACCACTCTAGGTCCATGTGATGTGTCCCGGCCAATCACAGAGCATGGGACAACCATTCTAGGTCCATGTGATATGTCCAGACCAATCACGGAGCACGAGACAACTCTCCTTGACCCATGTGATGTGTCCCGGCCAATCACAGAGCATGGGACAACCATTCTAGGTCCATGTGATGTGTCCCGACCAATCACAGAGCATGGGACAACCAATCTAGGTCCATGTGATGTGTCCCGACCAATCATAGAGCATGGGAGAACCATTCTAGGTCCATGTGATGTGTCCCGACCAATCACAGAGCATGGGACAACCAATCTAGGTCCATGTGATGTGTCCCGACCAATCATAGAGCATGGGAGAACCATTCTAGGTCCATGTGATATGTCCAGGCCAATCATGGAGCACGAGACAACTCTCCTTGACCCATGTGATGTGTCCCGACCAATCACAGAGCATGGGACAACCAATCTAGGTCCATGTGATGTGTCCCGACCAATCATAGAGCATGGGAGAACCATTCTAGGTCCATGTGATGTGTCCCGACCAATCACAGAGCATGGGACAACCAATCTAGGTCCATGTGATGTGTCCCGACCAATCATAGAGCATGGGAGAACCATTCTAGGTCCATGTGATATGTCCAAGGCCAATCATGGAGCACGAGACAACTCTCCTTGACCCATGTGATGTGTCCCGGCCAATCACAGAGCAGGAGACAACCCCGCGTGGTCCGTGGTTTGATCTGTCAGGTTGGGCAGACAGCCGGCCTGACGCCCCTGGATGGAAGCCGTCAAGAACCTATCTTATTTCTGCCATTTCGCTGACGTTCCCGGGGGATGACGCGGCCCAGGCCTCCGGGGTTCACACACACAGTCCGGACCTTGAAATGTTCTGTGCAGACTAACAAAGTCTGCGGCCAAGATATATCTCAAACGAGGTGAAACAAATGCGAAGAATTTTATCATAGGTGAGATGAGTCACCTCGTGCCCTTTGACCTGGGATGGAATCCCTCCACTAACCCCTTATATACGATGACCTCATCCCTAAGGATGACCTCATCCCTAAGGTTACCTGTCTTAGCTGCTCTGTGAGAACGATGGGCTAACCTGTTGTTTATGTGGACACGACACGTATCATGAAACACTGGCCAAATACTGTGGCCAACACTGGCCAGATACTGTGGCCAACACTGGCCAGATACCATGGCCAATACTGGCCAGATACTGTGGCCAACACTGGCTAGATACCATGGCCAATACTGGCGAGATACTGTGGCCAACACTGGCCAGATACCATGGCCAATACTGGCCAGATACTGCGGCCAACACTGGCCAGATACCATGGCCAATACTGGTGAGATACTGTGGCCAACACTGGCCAGATACCATGGCCAATACTGGCCAGATACTATGGCCAACACTGGCCACATACTGTGACCAACACTGGCCAGATACTGTGGCCAACACTGGTCACATACTGTGGCCAACACTGGTCACATACTGTGGCCAACAATGCTCAGATACCATGGCCAAGTCTGCGAACTAAACCTGCTGAGAGGACGAGTTAATCCTTTAAGTATGATGCCAGGTGATCCTTGAAGTACAACCTAACACCTGGAGGAGCAGGAGGCCCTTAATCCCTTGAGAATGATGACGGTAATTCCTCGGGGGAAGAAGAATGAAGAAGAAGAAGAAGAAGAAGAAGAAGAAGAAGAAGAAGAAGAAGAAGAAGAAGAAGAAGATTAATTCTGGAAGCTTAATGCCTAAGGGTTATGGCTTAATCCCAACACTGCTGATGATGACCCTTCCAGCCTCATGGTCCGAAATCATAACACAGTATACACGGTAAGAGACGCACGTATACATGGTATACATGGCAAGACACAAGTATACATGGTATACACGGCAAGACACATATCTACATGGTATACATGGCAACAGACGCACGTATACATGGTATACATGGCAAGACACACGTATACATGGTATACACGGCAATAGACACGCGTATACATGGTATACATGCAACAAACGCATGTATATATGGTATACATGGCAACAGACGCACGTATACATGTTAACAGATACACAATATATGGTATACGTATTAACAACAAATCGCCGTTGATATCAAGATGTAGCATTTTCTGAGAGGCGCAAACATCCGAGTTCTAGCTAGGTTATTTACTAAGTTCTAGCTAGGTTATTTACTAAGTTCTAGCTAGGTTATTTACTAAGTTCTAGCTAGGTTATTTACTAAGTTCTAGCTAGGTTATTTACTAAGTTCTAGCTAGGTTATTTACTAAGTTCTAGCTGGGTTGTTTACTAAGTTCTAGCTAGGTTATTTACTAAGTTCTAGCTAAGTTATTTACTAAGTTCTAGCTAGGTTATTTACTAAGTTCTAGCTAGGTTGTTTACTAAGTTCTAGCTAGGTTATTTACTAAGTTCTAGGTAGGTTGTTTACTAAGTTCTAGCTAGGTTATTTACTAAGTTCTAGCTAGGTTATTTACTAAGTTCTAGCTAGGCAGCTTATTACGTTCTAGCGAGGTTACTTATCGAGTTCTAGCTAGGTTACTTACTAGGTTCTAGCTAGGTTATATACTAAGTTCTAGCTAGGTTATTTACTAAGTTCTAGCTCGGTAACTTATTAAGTTCTAGTGAGGTTATTTATCGAGTTCTAGCTAGGTTACTTACTAAATTCTAGCTATTACTTATTGAGTTCTAGCTAGGTTACTTACTAAGTTCAAGCTTGGGTAATTACTATGTTCTAGTTAGGTCACTTACTGAGTTCTAGCTAGGTTACTTACTAACTCTAGCTAGATTACTTACTGAGTTCTAGCTAGGTTATCTATTGTTCTAGCTAGTTTCTTTACCAAGTTCTAGCTAGATTATTTACCAAGTTCTACCTAGGTTACTTAATAAATTCTAACAAGGTAACTTATTAAGTTCTAGCCAGATTACATATTAAGCTAGTTAAGCTACTTACCGAGTTCTAGCTAAACTACTTACTAAGTTCTAGCTACGTTACTTACTAAGTTCTAGCTAGATTACATATTGAGTTCTACCTGGGTTACTTATTAAGTTCTAGCTAGGTTACATAGTGAGTTCTACCTGAGTTACTTATTAAGTTCTAGCTAGGTTACATATTGAATTGTAGGAAGGTTACTTATCAAGTTCTACCTGGGTTACTTATTAAGTTCTAGCTAGGTTACTATTGAGTTCTAAGAAGGTTACTTACTAAGTTCTAGCTACGTTACGTATTGAGTACTAGCTCGGTTACTTATTGAGTTCTGCTTGGTTACTTATTAAGTTCTAGCTAGGTTACTCATCGAGTTCTAGCTTATAGCTAAGTTACATATTAAGTTCTAGCTAGGTTACTCATCGAGTTCTAGCTTATAGCTAAGTTACATATTAAGTTCTAGCTAGGTTATTCATTAAGTTCTAGGAAGGTTACTTATTAAGCATTACCTAGGTTGCTTATCACGTTCTAAGTTACTCAGTTTATATTTTCTAAATCATATATATATATATATATATATATATATATATATATATATATATATATATATATGCAAGGGTCTTGCAGACGGGCGGGTATGCAGCATGGTGCAGTGAGGGGGGCCTGGCAAGTGGGTCAGGTATTGTTTGCTGATGACACAGTACTGGTGGCTGATTCGAGTGAGAAACTGCAAACGTTGGTGAATGAGTTTGGAAGAGTGTGTGAAAGGAGGAAGTTGAGAGTAAATATGATTAAAAGCAAAGATGTTAGTTTTTAGTAAAGCGGAGGGACAGGTTTGTTGGGGTGTGAGTTTGAATCGAGAATATTTGGTGGAAGTGAAGTGTTTTAGACATCTGGGAGTGGACATGGCAACGAATGGAACCATGGAAGCAGAAGTGAGTCATCGGGTGAGTGACAGGGAAAACAAGGCTCTTCGAGCATTGAAAAATATGTGAAAAGAGAGGCCGTTACTTGGGAGGGCAAAAAATGGGCATGTTTGAAGATATAGCATTCCCAACAATGTTGAATGAATGCGAGTTATGGGCTATGAATAAGGAAAAGCGGAGGAGGGTGGAAGCGTAGGAAACGAAATGTTTGAGGACAATATGTGGTGTGAGGGGGGGGGGGGGGGGGGGGGTTGATCGAGTAAGAAATACAAGGGTAAGAGAGATGTGTGGCATTAAGAAGTGTGACGTTGAGAGAGCTGAAGAATACGTGCTGAAATGATTTGGACATATGGAGAGAATGAGTGAGATGACGATGACAGAAAGAACATTAAGTGTCAGAAGTGAAGGAGAAGAGGGGAGAGTAAATGGGCGATGGGAGAATGGAATGAATAAGATGCTGAGTGATCGGGGCCTGAACATGCAAGAGGGTGGAAAGGTGTGCACTCGACCCAGTGAACTGGAACGATATGGTGTACAAGGGTTGACGTGCTGTCCAATGTTCTTAACCAGGACATGCAAGGATGGGGGGCTGTGGGAAACAATGCAAAGTTTCATGTGGCCCGGTTGTGGACAGGGAGCTGTGGTCTCGGTGCATTGCACATGCGGCCTTAGTCTGTTCCTGGCGCTACCTCGCTAACGCGGGAAACTGCGGACATGTATATATATATATATATATATATATATATATATATATATATATATATATATATATATATATATAAACATACCCATTTTTGCTTTCCGAGATAATGTTCTCGACTTCCACACATTCTTCAAGGCTCCCAGGATTTTCGCCCCCTCCCCCACCCTATGATCCACTTCCGCTTCCATGGTTCCATCCACTGCCAGATCCACTCCCAGATATCTAAAACACTTCACTTCCTCCAGTTTTTCTCCATTCAAACTTACCTCCCAATTGACTTGACCCTGAACCCTACTGTACCTAATAACCTTGCTCTTATTCACATTTACTCTTAACTTTCTTCTTTCACACACTTTACCAAACTCAGTCACCAGCTTCTGCAGCTTCTCACATGAATCAGCCACCAGCGCTGTATCATCAGCAAACAACAACTGACTCACTTCCCAAGCTCTCTCATCCCCAACAGACTTCGTACTTGCCCCTCTTTCCTAAACTCTTGCATTCACCTCCCTAACAACCCCATCCATAAACAAATTAAACAACCATGGAGACATCACACACTCCTGCCGCAAACCTACATTCACTGAGAACCAATCACTTTCCTCTCTTCCTACACGTACACATGCCTTACATCCTCGATAAAAACTTTTCACTGCTTCTAACAACTTGCCTCCCACACCATATATTCTTAATACCTTCCACAGAGCATCTCTGTCATCTCTATCATATGCCTTCTCCAGATCCATAAATGCTACATACAAATCCATTTGCTTTTCTAAGTATTTCTCACATACATTCTTCAAAGCAAATACCTGATCCACACATCCTCTACCACTTCTGAAACCACACTGCTCTTCCCCAATCTGATGCTCTGTACATGCCTTCACCCTCTCAATCAATACCCTCCCATAAAATTTACCAGGAATACTCAACAAACTTATACCTCTGAAATTTGAGCACTCACTCTTATCCCCTTTGCCTTTGTACAATGGCACTATGCAAGCATTCCGCCAATCCCCAGGCACCTCACCATGAGTCATACATACATTAAATAACCTTACCAACCAGTCAATAATACAGTCACCCCCTTTTTTAATAAATTCTACTGCAATACCATCCAAACCTGCTGCCTTGCCGGCTTTCATCTTCCGCAAAGCTTTTACTACCTCTTCTCTGTTTACCAAATCGTTTTCCCTAACCCTCTCACTTTGCACACCACCTCGACCAAAACACCCTATATCTGCCACTCTATCATCAAACACATTCAACAAACCTTCAAAATACTCACTCCATCTACTTCTCACATCACCACTACTTGTTATCACCTCTCCATTTGCGCCCTTCACTGAAGTTCCCATTTGCTCCCTTGTCTTACTTACTTTATTTACCTCCTTCCAGAACATCTTTTTATTCTCCCTAAAATTTAATGATACTCTCTCCCCCCAACTCTCATTTGCCCTCTTTTTCACCTCTTGCACCTTTCTCTTGACCTCCTGTCTCTTTCTTTTATACATCTCCCACTCAATTGCATTTTTTCCCTGCAAAAATCGTCCAAATGCCTCTCTCTTCTCTTTCACTAATAATCTTACTTCTTCATCCCACCACTCACTACCCTTTCTAATCTACCCACCTCCCACTCTTCTCATGCCACAAGCTTCTTTTGCGCAATCCATCACTGATTCCCTAAATACATCCCATTCCTCCCTCACTCCCCTTACTTCCATTGTTCTCACCTTTTTCCATTCTGTACTCAGTCTCTCCTGGTACTTCCTCACACAAGTCTCCTTCCCAAGCTCACTTACTCTCACCACCCTCTTCACCCCAACATTCAGGGGGCTGGAAATCCTCCCCTCCCATTTATAATTTCCCAAAAGAAGGAACGGAGAGGTGGGCAAAGTGAGGATATACCTTCTACGGCTGAATCCTCTGTTCTTAGCACTACCTCGCTAATGAGGGATAAGGCGAATATATATATATATATATATATATATATATATATATATATATATATATATATATATATATATATATATATATATTATCCCTGGGGATAGGGGAGAAAGAATACTTCCCACGTATTCCCTGCGTGTCGTAGAAGGCGACTTAAAGGGGAGGGAGCGGGGGGCTGGAAATCCTCCCCTCTCGTTTTTTTTTTTATTTTCCAAAAGAAGGAACAGAGAATTGGGCCAGGTGAGGGTATTCCCTCAAAGGCCCAATCCTCTGTTCTTAACGCTACCTCGCTAATGCGGGAAATGGCGAATAGTTTGAAAGAAAAGAAAAGAAAGATATATATATATATATATATATATATATATATATATATATATATATATATATATATATATATATATATATATATAGAGAGAGAGAGAGAGAGAGAGAGAGAGAGAGAGAGAGAGAGTGATGTTTTGTTCCGTGACGACGGTTGTGGAAGCTGCATGTACAACCCACCAGCAGTGATGATCCAGTGTACGGGAAGACCAGGAGTGTCTGACGGGCGCACCTCCCTCCCTCCCTGCCTGGCTGGGTTGGTCGGCTACACTCTGCTAACACTGTGTCTATACTTTCTTCCCCATGACGTTTCCAGGACCTGAAGATTGCCACCTAACTGTAGTGGCGTTATCTTTTCAGTCATTCTTGCCTTTTAACGGGAAATATATTTAGAGTCAGACCTATGCACCATGTCGTCCAAAGATTGCCTTGTAGATATCACGACACCTCGCCACTGTGCGTGTGCTACAGCAGCAGGTCTGGCGGAGTTCACTCGTTCCCAGTCCCTCTTGATTTCCAGCCCACACAGCCTGGAAATGACTTTAGCCCAGTTCTCTTGCTCGACAACCTCACCTACTTTGAAGTTACACGAGACGGGGAAAGCAGCACACCTTACAGAACTCCGCATGGTTGATGGTATACAATACGTGCATTCTGGTACAGGAAGGTAAGAGGAGTGCTGCACAGACTTCGCCTCGAGGTACAGCTAACCGATCCTAAGCACTGATGTACCTCACACTTGAGGTGTCACGGGTGTGTATGGACATGTGTGTGAGGTGGCGAAGGAGAGCTGGTGAAAGTGAGATGGAGAGGAGCGCTGGTGAAACGGTCAGTACAAAGATATTATGTGTGACTTCAGGGGAAAGTGTGGTCGTATGCTCGAGGACTGGACGATAATAGTGACTGTTTCTGCTTAGCTCAAAGTACATTTCACGAGTACATTTGGTAAGGTACACACACACACATGGCGGCGATGGATCATACCACAGAACACTGACCAGTGAAACCCTTGTAGGTGAAGGATAATACGGCTTTAGGGAATGGGAGGGAGAGTGTATCAGGGCCAGTGCTCTGAGGGTAGTGGAGTCTGGTGGAACTTCCACTTACGATACGTTCGGTCGCAATTCAAACGTACGTCGCCACGAGAGCCAGGTCGTCCGAGCCTGTCTTTAACCTCCTCCTGTATACACAGACCCTTATGATGAGGGACGTATGAAGTCGTAGGGCGAGGGAAGGACTCTGTCTGCGTCCACCATGAGGCGTAGGGCGAGCTGTGGTGTGTGTGTGTGTGTGTGTGTGTGTGTGTGTGTGTGTGTGTGTGGTAGTGCCCCCCTGCCTGGCACTCAAGGCCCCTCCACCCATACAGTATCTCTCCTAACGTCGTCTGCTTCGCCAGGTAGCAATTTTCTCGACGTGACCTTCGACCCGTCACGCGAGGTATGACGGCCTCGACCGCTGACCCTGGCTGAGGGGACCCAGAAGTGAGGGGCATGAGGGGAGACAGGTGAGGTAGCCTGACTGAGGAGTCATGAGAGGAGACAGGTGAGGTAATTTGCCTCCTGAGGACAGACATGAGGGGAGACAGGTGAGGTAGCCTGACTGAGGACAGTCATGAGGGGAGACAGGTGAGGTAATTTGCCTCCTGAGGACAGACATGAGGGGAGACAGGTGAGGTAGCCTGCATGAGGACACTCTAATGTACCACAGGCCAGAAAACGTATTTCTGGGCATCGAAAACATGATACGTCACAATGTCTTCAGCTCAAGTCTAAGACAACATAAACCACAATCAGTCCCCTACGTCATCTACTGTATCTCATAACCACACAGTCAGTCACCTGCATCACCTACTGTATCTCATAACCACACAGTCAGTCACCTGCATCACCTACTGTATCTCATAACCACACAGTCACCTGCACCACCTACTGTATCTCATAACCACACAGTCAGTCACCTGCATCACCTACTGTATCTCATAACCACACAGTCAGTCACCTGCATCACCTACTGTATCTCATAACCACACAGTCAGTCACCTGCATCACCTACTGTACCTCATAACCACACAGTCAGTCACCTGCATCACCTAATGTATCTCATAACCACACAGTCAGTCACCTGCATCACCTACTGTATCTCATAACTACACAGTCAGTCACCTGCATCACCTACTGTATCTCATAACCACACAGTCAGTCACCTGCATCACCTACTGTATCTCATAACCACACAGTCAGTCACCTGCATCACCTACTGTATCTCATAACCACACAGTCAGTCACCTGCATCACCTACTGTATCTCATAACCACACAGTCAGTCACCTGCATCACCTACTGTATCTCATAACCACACAGTCAGTCACCTGCATCACCTACTGTATCTCATAACCACACAGTCAGTCACCTGCATCACCTACTGTATCTCATAACCACACAGTCACCCACCTGCATCACCTACTGTATCTCATAACCACACAGTCAGTCACCTGCATCACCTACTGTATCTCATAACTGCACAGTCAGTCACCTGCATCCATCACCTACTGTATCTCATAACCACACAGTCAGTCACCTGCATCACCTACTGTATCTCATAACCACACAGTCACCCACCTGCATCACCTACTGTATCTCATAACCACACAGTCAGTCACCTGCATCACCTACTGTATCTCATAACTACACAGTCAGTCACCTGCATCCATCACCTACTGTATCTCATAACCACACAGTCAGTCACCTGCATCACCTACTGCATCTCATAACCACACAGTCAGTCACCTGCATCACCTACTGTATCTCATAACCACACTGTCAGTCACCTGCATCACCTACTGTATCTCATAAACCACACAGTCAGTCACTTGCTGTATCTCATAAACCACACAGTCAGTCACTTGCTGTATCTCATAAACCACACAGTCAGTCACTTGCTGTATCTCATAAACCACACAGTCAGTCACCTGCTGTATCTCATAAACCACAGTCAGTCACCTGCTGTATCTCATAAACCACACAGTCAGTCACCTACATCACCTACTGTATCTCGTAAACCACACAGTCAGTCACCTGCTGTATCTCATAAACCACACAGTCAGTCACCTGCTGTATCTCATAAACCACACAGTCAGTCACCTGCTGTATCTCATAAACTACACAGTCAGTCACCTACATCACCTACTGTATCTCGTAAACCACACAGTCAGTCACCTGCTGTATCTCATAAACCACACCGTCAGTCACCTGCTGTATCTCATAAACCACACAGTCAGTCACCTGCTGTATCTCATAAACCACACAGTCAGTCACTTTCTGTATCTCATAAACCACACAGTCAGTCACTTTCTGTATCTCATAAACCACACAGTCAGTCACTTTCTGTATCTCATAAACCACACAGTCAGTCACTTTCTGTATCTCATAAACCACACAGTCAGTCACTTGCTGTATCTCATAAACCACACAGTCAGTCACCTTCTGTATCTCATAAACCACACAGTCAGTCACTTTCTGTATCTCATAAACCACACAGTCAGTCACCTGCTGTATCTCATAAACCACACAGTCAGTCACCTGCTGTATCTCATAAACCACACAGTCAGTCACCTGCTGTATCTCATAAACCACACAGTCAGTCACCTGCTGTATCTCATAAACCACACAGTCAGTCACCTGCTGTATCTCATAAACCACACAGTCAGTCACCTGCTGTATCTCATAAACCACACAGTCAGTCACCTGCTGTATCTCATAAACCACACAGTCAGTCACCTGCTGTATCTCATAACCCACACAGTCAGTCACCTGCTGTATCTCGAGAGAACATAACTCAGATGATCCGTCGACGTATGATGTTCGTATATGCCAAGCGCTTGACCATGTTTCCAAGGACGATGAATGAGTGTGGTTATTCCTTGTCAAAACAAGAGGGCGGTAGCCCGCGTCACCACGGGCAGTATAAATAGTCCGTACCCATCCCCCGGCCCAAGAGCTACCCCTAAACTAATCAATGAGCTCCCCAAGGTCACGTGACGATAATAACGCTTCCCCCCCCCTTCCCCTCTCCAGAGACAAGCGTCAGGTGACAACCACCAGAGGCCCGTCCAGGACGCTCGGTCATGACAGGATCTGGCCCGGCCTCCCTCCCCCACCACCACCACCTTCAGGAGGTTCCTGAATGGTTCTCCAGATTAGTTCATGACTCAGAGGCTGGTCGTCTGCAAAACCCGGTGACAGGATCCAGCACCACGACCTGGAAAGAGGGTGTTACAAAAAGGTGACGGTAGGGCGATCCAGACGGGGGCACTCAGATGTTGAGTGTAGGACTCTGTGTGTGTGTGTGTGTGTGTGTGTGTGTGTGTGTGTGTGTGTGTGTGTGTGTGTGAAGGATTATCAACTGGAGTTGGAAGGATTCTCGTCCCATCCCCTTACGTCCCAAACCTACCCCAGAATATATGCTGTCGCGTCTTCTTCTTCCCGATGCTGACGTACGATGTTGGTAAAATCGGACTGCAAGAATGATTCCTTGGTCCCCACACCATCCGTCTCTTTGTCCCTAAATTCCCTTTGTTCCAGCATTCCTTTGTCTCTACATTTCTGTGTCCTCACGTTTCTCTGTCCCCACATTACTTTGCTCCTACATTCCCCTCTCCACACATTCCTCTGGCCTTACATCCGTCATCAGATCTTAATAATCCACTGAGAGGCTGGTGGTCATAACTTGATGACGTGCAATGAATGGGTGGGTCGGGTTAGCATATACTGAAGGAGTAACTTTTAAGGTAAACTCCCCTGAGAACTCAGTGGACTGACCTGTTGTGGGCACAAGGAACATGATAGTCTTGGGGTAAACAAGCAAACAAGGCAAGTGGTAGCTAGCGAGAGGTAAGTAGGGTGGAGTGGAGAGTTATGATGAAGGGCAACTGGTGGGCAACACGCTACCTGGTACAGGTACACGAGTACACTGCTGTTATACAGGCTCCTACACACACACACACACACACACACACACACACTAACACGCTACACCTGATACTAACACTACACCCATACTACACGGGATACACCCAAGCAAACACACCACCAATGCTTCCTTTGTATTGGTGAAGACTGCGTGAGAGGTACGGAAACACCAGTAGTAAAGACGCGGTGTTTTATAGAGAACAGAGATGATGAACTATTACACATAGTACGGGATTCTGGTAAGATGGAGAGGTCAAGTGAGGTCAGGTGAGATGATGCAGACAGTTCCGTGGTGCTGGTCTCGGTGCAGTATGAGAGACAGGCGTTCCATGAGAGATTTGCCTGGCTGATAGGTCTGGTGGATCTTCTGCAGGAGGGAGAGGCGTGCCGAGGTCTTTCGTTAGTGGTCGATTGCCATTTGTTCTGCAGGAGGGCGTGGCCTTTGCTCACGAAATTTAGGCTGTTTTTCGACCCAGGCGGCGGTGACAATGTACCATTCGGGTCCTGCTCAAAGTCC